>NC_134094.1:108276441-108576441 GCF_000715075.1 Nicotiana tabacum | reverse complement strand
AATCAATACTCTGAAGCAACAAGAAATTAACAAGATTGACCCTCAAGAGACGGCAACCATTGTTTTCTTTTTCTGTATTTCTTTTTACACAGAACAAGGAGATCACTCCACCCATGCTCAATTCAGAAGGAAAGTAAAATATAAAACCATCATAATTTATCCCTCCATTGAGGCGTAAGAATTAAACCACTTGAAGTTTGTGGTCCTATAACATCCAACATTTTTTACTAGATTATTGTTTTTCTTAAATTTTGAATTTCAACAGCCTAACCGGGCAAGAGGACTCAGCTTACTGAAGTTTTGTTCATTTGAGATTTCGAGATAGAGATAATGGACGTTCACACAACTGTAGCATTTTGACCAAACCGGTTGAGCTAGGAATAGGAATTTATATGATTATTAAATGTATCCTATGAGCAACTGCCATTAGTTCTATGCCTACCAAAATCTTATCTACAATATGTCCATTTTCCACTTGTGAGAAACTGTAATGGAACACCTCAATAAATCAAATATTTATGGAAACGATCTCGTGGCACGCAAAAAAATATTTCCTAACATCAATTCGTGAATTAGCTTCGCTGACAGGCCTGCTTTGGACTTATCAAATACGGCTTTTATGTTACAGGAATGGGTCATTAACTAATACAAAAACACATCATATAAATCAGTTCCAAAGCTAAAGAAAGATTCTATCTAAGGCCTAGTACAGAAAAAAAGAAGTAGAAAGGCATCTTACTAGTGATGACAACTCAAGACATAAGCTTGAGAGGGGATTTCCTTTTTTTTTGGGGGGGTGGGGGTGGGAGGAGTGGGAATCGGGAGGAAGAGTGGAAGTGTAATATCACATCAAAGCTCTACTAATTGAAGATGAGCATACAACTTGAATATAATGTTATAAGAAAGCTCTCTAGATAATAGTGTCCAAATATCTGGACGGAGAACCAACTTGCCACATATACGCACATATATACAAGCATATGTATTGACAGAGTCTTTTTCTTCCTATACAAGCGCATGAATAGATACTAAAGATACCGTTCTTTCTTTCTATTCAATGGCATGAATTGCATATCAAGGAGTAGTGTATCAAACAAATTCTTTTATGTACAGTCTAACTATCATCAGTCAAATACAAGTGTACAATATACTGATGCTGATACCAGAAAAAAGTAAGCAAAGGAAAATGTATGTATGAGGACTGCACTAAAATGACAACTATAGATTAAGCACAAACCATCTGGATGGTAAAACTTCGCCAAACATCTATATGCCACCTTTATTTGTTCTTCATCTGCATCCCTTTCAAGTTCTGTAAACAGAAACATTGCATCAGTTTTTGCAAATAATGCAAAAGCATCGCAATGCCAAAGTGAGAGGGAAAGGGACCTAAAAGGAAGGGGATTAAAAGGTAGCTGCAGAGTGTCTTATTACTAAACCAGTATAGCATCTAGGTACTGTATAGACACTCCATAGAAACTTGATAAGCTGGAACGAGGTTGCTCGTATAGGAATATCACACCTTCTATACACATATCTCAAGATGAAGATGTTCTTTATGAAGCTGGATTGAATAAACACCAAAAGCAGGAAAAAAAATATAGGAAAGGCAAGGAACGAAAAGATTAAAAGTTGAACACTCATACACATAGAACACATGAAATATGAACTTGCACTGTGTTAGTTAAGAACGATTTTCTACAGAAATTGACAGTTTCTTACAAAGATGTATCATCTACAATTTGCTTTTTCCAGCTTCCTGGTTGTTCTATTATGTTTACTAGAGCTAGCAGACTAACAATTTCATTTCAACGCAGTTTTGCAACTCCTAGATCCTCTATACTTCGCTAAAGTTCAGGTATTTAAAACAACATAAATGTTTCTAACCAAGTCCAATTCAAATACATATTTCAACAGAAAGCATCAATACTTTCTACCTTCTATTTCAAAATCCAAGATATCCTTATAGCGCTTTAATTCTTCCTTGCTTTTTCTATAAGATATTTTCTCATTGTTGTCGCCGTCAAATCGAGCTCAACCTTTACAATCTGAATAATATTTTTGAACTGGAATTTTGTTTGAAATGGACAATCTGAATAATATTTACACAAGCAGCTTACTTGGAAACTAATTACAAGTATCTATTCAAAATATGGATTAGTAACCTAAAATATATAGTAAAGAACTCTCCATAACCAATTAACCTACACTTACTATGCAATTTTTTTTTAACACTATCACTTGTATATAAGTTAAATCCAAGCAAACTAAGAGTATAAGTTTTATACACAACTAATGTAAAAATACTTCACCCCTGCTAGGTCATTTAAAAGCCAACTACAGGTAACTGTCTATAGTAAGCATGGGCGGAGCTAGGGGGGCAGAAGGGGGTTCACCCTTCGCCAGCTGTTTATACAAGGTTAAAATTACTTTTTATGTATATATAGTAGATATTGAATCCCCTTGGCTTTTTCGTGTGTTATAAGTGCTAGATCAGTAACCTAAAGTACATGCAAGTAGAGGTAATGTCTATAGTAAGTGTTATATCAGCAACATAGAAAATACACAGGTAACTACATGTAACTGTCCATAATAAGTGCTAAGTCATTAACCTAGAAAATATTACAGATTAAACTACACTAATCCTGTAAAAATACCTTACACCGTTAAATCGAAATAATTAAATATGAATAAAAATCCTGGAAACAGAAAACTAAAACCAAAAGTTATATACCGAGAGTTTCATAGGGAGACTTGGAGTCGTTCCAATTGTAAGCAGAGGTAGTCACAGTTTTCCTCTGCTGATTCAATCGATAATCCCATGTTTCAATTCTTCTCGAAGTACTGTACCATGACGATTGCAGCACCGACGGTTTCATCCATTGAGGAGCTGAATTAGAGCTTCGGGTTGAAACCCTAGCTGCTGATTTACCCAATATGTCTCTCCAACAACAGGTTATTGAAAAATACACAGCTTGTGGTCTACATATTGATCTCAAATTGCTCATAACTTTGAAATTTTCAGCTAAAATCCGTTTGTCTTCTAGAGTTTTTTTGAAATTTATTCCTTCAATGGAGTAGAGAAATGAATCTTTAGTTACCAAAAAAAAAAATGAATCTTTTGTGAATCTAATTTTATTTATTTACGTATTTTTCTTCCTGTTTTTTGCCATCAGATTTGTGGACGGTTTATTTCGTTACAGTTGGAGGGAAAATTAACTAATGACAGTTGTACCCTCCAGCTTTACATTTATTCCTGTGTTTTTCTTTTTCTTATTTTTTGTTTGGAGCTTAATTTCTATGCACGGATGGCCTATAATTTATAAATTATTTACATAATCTAATCACTTGGTAATTATAAGTAAATATCAATAATAAGTATTCGGTAACATGGTAAAAGTGACAGCCAACTTACATGCTATGTTATCACATGTGATTATATAAAATAAAATATTTACACTGTCAGTGTATATACCTTAAATCCATGAACTTTATTTTCTCTCTTTCTTCCACAACTCCAATATTGTTTTTGAAAATTTCTTCATTATCGGGACATTTATTGTGTTTATTTCCTTTTTAAATTCCTGTAACCAATATAGATCGAAAAACATAATCACCAAATTAGACCTTTAGTTAATTGTCTAGTATCTGCAAAGTGTATTTGATTTTTCGTTTTAGTGTTTCAAAGCTTATCTTCTATAATATTGAATCAATAAAATTGAAGTTGCTCTTTGTGGATTCGGAAAGAAAAAAAGTTTCTGGCATTCGATAAATGGAGATTGTACACTTGAAATTCTCAAGAGCTAGGCACACAATACTACTAATCCAAACAAATTCATCATACTGGCTAACAGTGAATAATCATATGTCAATTTGAGGTACTAAATACAACTTCATGAAAGAGCAAATTTAAACTTGCAATAATGATAAAGTTTTCTGGATATTTTATTAGTTGCAAAATTAGATACACCACTGCCTATATTATGACTTATGAGAACTAAGAAGTTGGTAAACCTACTATTTCAAAGTTATAAGTAGGAGAAAACTGTCCTTAATACATCAATAGTAGTATCTTGAATAACTATGAATCAATGGATATTCACCATCTCTTAGCAGTACATTTGAGTTTTCACCATATGTAAAAATCACACTTTGAGAATTCTCTGAATTTCATAGTTAAGGTTTTCCTACTCTCATGAAGTACTTAAAAGCATCCAGCAGGCAAATTATTCTAGAATTATACACATCGATCCCCCTTCCTATGTACATAGATTCTTAAAACTTGCCATGTTACCTCAAGAATATGCATTTCAGAGTATGAAAACAGCAAGATGTGATTACATTTTTCCGTGTACAGCTCTGGTAACCTAGTTATGTTCATCTGCTTTGTCATAACAGGTTAGGTAGGTTCACGAGGACGGGCAGCCCAAAGCGAGCTCAGAGCACGAAGACGTTGAAGATACTCCCCAAAAGCGAGTAATCCCCTAGCTGTTTGGCGTGTAGTCAAGATATGAGACATTTGTTGTAGTGTTTGGTGTCGAAGGTGATCGGCCTGTTGATAGATATGAACATTATCATTTGATAAGTATCAAGATGACTATGGTAATTCCGCCGTGCTATTAAATAATAAAAGGTGTTACCTTACCTGGTTAACAAAACTCTCCAGTGCTTCTAACTTTTCCATACTAGAAACCATCTGGGAACTGTAACTTCCCATTCCTGTTGTCATCGTTAGGATGCTCTGGGCCAGAGTTTGCTGAAGTTTATCCATTCCTTGAGTAAGAGCATCCTCAGCTTGCTGACAACAGTGTCGCAGATTACAGATTTTCACTATCTGTTGATCACTCAATGGCTCAAGTTGTGGCATCACGACCTATAAAAATTGACGTACAATGAGAACTTTCTATTTATTTAAGAAATAACACTAAGTGAATTTAAATACTAATGGATAGTGCTCATGGGAGTAATCTTGCTAGTGTTGCGTTGCGTACATGTAAATGAGGATACTAACACTTACCATCTGATAATCAGGACAAAGAATCTCCGTAGAGTATGAATATTCAAGATATCGAGTACTAATCATTTAAAACAAGTGCACAAATAAGAGATGAAAAGAAATGTATGAGACTAATGGAGGTGATTTCCGTTCAGAGATTTTGAATATGCTTCTTTGTCCATTGTTATTACTAGTCGAAAAGAGGATTGACTTTTTTGAGTTTTATTCAAGATAGATATCAGTAGTGTAGATTCAGCAAAATATCTAAATGGATATTAGGGATGCAACTAGATCTAAACATCATTAGATGAGAATTTCACACTATGCAGCAAGGATAAATATGTGAAAATAGACATGGTAGAAACCGAACAAAAGCTGTAACATGAGCATAAATTGGGGAGACTCTTTAAACATAGATTGGCAAAATGGTTACCCCGAGACATTTATATAACTATTTCAGGATATTTATATATGAGTTCTGATGGTTTGAATCCTCCAATCCAGAGGAAAAAGCGCTCAACTGAAGTTCTCCACATCCCAGACATTAAGTAAAACACATCAGCTTTGGCCGCATCAGCTTTGATTCGGAAGAGATTGTAGTAGTGGCTTAAGACACTTTCTACCAGCAACTGAAGCTCCATTTCGCTTACATGGGATTGCAAAACATTCCTCAACTCTATGTTCTTTTTCTGTTGCTTTTCGACCCAGAGGCCGTATTCTATCTCAAATGCAGCTATTCCTGCATTGGCAGCACCGGTTAGGAACAAAGTCAAAGAGAGATACAAGCTGTTTGTCAAGAAAGTAACATGATATTCGAGAAACCAGTCTTAAACGGGTGCTTAATGAGCCACCTGAACCATCAGAGGAAGTGAGGCAATATTCTTGTCTTAGTAGCATGCGATTATCAGCTAAAAGTAATCAATTTACCATTTCTACAGACATTGTGAAGATTTTATCTAGACACCAGTGCATAACATAAGCTAATGAACAGTGGAAGTAGTCTATTATTTTACGAACGAGGATTGAGCAGGTCTGGCTGAGTTGACATTATGATTTTAAAGGAACAATAATAATTAATAAGTTAAACTACTTATGAACAATGAACTATTAAGGGACAACTCTAGCATCTGCAAACCTGGATTAATTGTTGCACTCAACCCCATGTTACCATTTGAACCTAAAACGTACAATCCCTGCAATTGTTCATTACGTGATGTTAGAGAATCTCAAGTGTATCCATAATGGTTCACAGATAGATATTTTTTACGAGTTAGAAAAATGTGCAGGAGAGGATTTCACTGACTTGCTGTCGAGCTCTCTCAAGCTCCATTTCAAGTTGTGCTAGTTTCATACGGCTTGTTTCAAGCTGCTGAACATAAGCCTGTAAAAAAAGAGTTGGAAAAAATCAAGACAGAAGTCCTTCAAATATGTGTACTGCGAGGAATATTAAGAGTACAATTTTCCCTTACCTTTTTCCTCATACGGCTTTTACGGGCAGCTTCACGATTCTGTGCTAGACGCCGTTGTACCTATCTTACAATATAAAGATATACTTAGCCTTGACATATCAGATGCAATTTTTGTTTATCTATTAATTTGTTTCAACTTGTAGCGCATGATAATCCAGAAGTGAGACAAATAGGGAAAGATCTATTGAGCCCACCTTGTCTGAAACACTCTTTCCAGCTTGATTATCCTCAGAGCCCGAGGGTATAAGTTGTTCGCTTGAAGTATACCCAGACTACAATAACCACGAGTAAATATCAGTCGGATAACTGCAAAAACTTGGATTTTATTAGCCAGAAGATGCATATATGCTGCTTTACCTTGTCATCTACCCTGTCATTTGGCTGTGCGACCATACACGCACCAGTTCCGGGCATAATCTCACCTCTAAATGCGTCTTCCCACATACTCATATGGTGGAAAGGTTCGAATATGCCCATCCTTGTCGTGGGGGCAAATTGTGTTGATGGAGAACTCATGTTCATTGACTAAATGAAAAAGAGAAATTATATAACTTAGACACGAATTTGAGATTACAGCAGAGAAAGTAGCAAGCAGAAAATCCATGTGTAAGAAACTGAGAAATGATAGGACAAGAAACAAAACAGATATCTTATGAGCTACATGAGGCACTTCTAAGCCACCAGAGTGTAGCAATTCTATCAAAGAAATATCTCGGCATACTTGAAAGAACAAGGTATCTACTATAGCTTTATGACATGATATATACTGTAGTTGAGTTTCCACCCAAAAAATGAATATTACTTAAACATATTAGGGACAGTCACATTTGGATTATCACTAGTGAAGAAATAATCAGACAGAAGATACTGGAAAACTGTTATTGCTTTGGCGAAGTTCGACCTTCAAAGATATCATTTGAAGTTTATGTTTTAATTTCCTTCACCAAAGGGAAATGATCATGAATTGCAGAGTTGTTTTGCATGTATGGATATGCAGGAAGGGGTGCTCTTAGGTGTGTGTAGGGGTTGTGTTTGTTCGCGAGAAAGGATTCCTTGTCAAGTAAGTTTGGGGGGTGTGGACACACTAGCACGAATTCGGGTAATGGCTACAAGGGAGAAATCGAAAGGAAACTGTACCCGGCCAGGGATGGACGTAAACTCGTTACTGCAGTGGACACAATTCAAAAATAACCTTAAAGAAAGGGCTTATATAAAATAAAGAGAAATTCAAAACAAGTTACATGCTCATGACCTACAACAAACTAATAGGGCCAACATTTTAGAACTACTATTTTGATTTTTGCAACTACATACTTTCCTGGAATAAGAAAGCCTGAAGGTGACTTAACTACTTTTTGTTCATTTTTTCTAGTCTGCCAGGCGACCGAGTGCTCCATGAACAGTGAGCGCTTCCTGTTACGCCCTGTTATGTACAAAACCTAACTGGAAAGACTTGTAGGGAAGATGCCTCTAAAACCACATCTAAATTTTTGTCTTTAAGAAATTGCAGTTTACTGTATAACCTCAACTCAACCCACCAACCCCCTCCTGAAGTGGAAAAAGAAAGAGGGATTCCAATTTCCAGTAAGAAAATCCATCAAAAAGGAACACAATGAAGGCATATGACTATTTGGGAATATTCTCAAACACTAGAATAGGAACACAATAATTTAGCTGAAAAATTTGCTCAATTGTCAAATATACCAAGATACACTTTAAGAAATCGTGATAAAAAACCTCTTATTAGAGAACTTGAGTGTATATTAGAACATGCTGCTCAACACACTTAGAAAAATCAGAGCTTGACCAAATATTCGTCTAAGAAATTGTATGCTCCAGATTATTTCATGTATCAATGAACAGAAAAGAAAAACAACAAAAACCTAGTAATACAAATAACAGTATTATTGTAAAAAGCACACACATGCATTACATACACTTGCATCTATTACTATATATCACTCTGCTCTCTGTGTGTGTGTGTGTGTGTGTGTGTGTGTGTGTTGAGACTGTAGAGACAATCATATATATCCAAGAATTCAACTGTTCCAGGTAAAACAATACTAATAAAAAGAAGTACAAGAGATGAGCTGCAAGTAATTGAGAAAGAACTGTATTTAGAACAGATTAAAGGATCAACCTGTTCATCAATATGAAGCAACTCCTCTGCAAATTAGAACAGCTACTGGTTCTTAGGTAATCTTCAAATCAAATTATAGAATTGAAGCTAATGAAAGTTTCAGAAACTATAAGAAACCAATCATGGTTATACAAGAAAGAAGAAAAAAAGTGGCATTTAGGGGCAGCTGGATAAAGGCAGAGGAAACAATAACAGACAAATGAAATAGTGTATAATTTATAAACTAAGATTAAAGTACTATAAAGAAAGAAAAAATAAAGTATTAAAGAAGTTAGACTGCCTTTTGAAAATGCTTGTCAATTTTCTGAAAGCTTTATATCATTATCAAAATATAATACATACAGACGCACACCCACGAAGACGGACTAGGCATATTTATAAACTCAGTATCGCTAAGCATCCAGATTGTATTGTACTGTTTAATATACGCACAGTTTTGAGAATGCGAGACAACTATTTCCCAAGAGACTTTAACGAACCTAAACACCCCCCCAATCTGCACCAATCACTATATGGCTAGCGGGGAAACTTAGTACTCTACCTAATACTCTAGCTCTGCCCTAGCAATGAATTCTGAATTGAAAATGTAAGTTTTAAAAACATATAATTAACTCTACATATACTTATTTTTTAGCACATATATACAAAATTCGATCCCGGAACATTGAGTTATAAAATGTATATGTAACCTTATATATACTTATTTTTACACTTATATAGTAACGTATAGATAAGGTTGGACCTCGAAACACCAAGTTATACTTGTTGGATCCACCATAGAATATGAACCCCTTGTTTCGCTAGGTGTTTCTCATGGCTTATTTCGCCTAAAGATTTTTCTTTTTTTTATCTAAAATCATTTTTAAAGGAATAAAGAGAAACCCCATTTGGCTTATTATCATCTTCCTGCCCTTGTTAAAGAAGATTGCACCACTAGGCTGGGTGGCGCGGTAGAGCTTGTTCTTATATATATACAAAAACAATTACACGTCTCAGTCCGGGTCAATTGATCTTGTGGCTCTTTACAAGTTTGTTTTTAGTTTTATGATCCTACCTCTTTTTTTTTACACATGGAAGATTTACTTTTACACGTAAGAGATTTGTCTTTTATATATATATATATAAGAGATCTAAAAATGTCATTTTAATAAATTATAAATTATAAAGAGGCATGATATACAAATAGCACTCTCGGTCCAAAATAAGTTAAAATCGGATATATAAATATTATTGATCATGTTTCTTAATTAAAATTTATGTTTTTTGAACAAGGTTGGGGTCGATTACAATTTAAATTCTTATATCTAGTCTAGGTGTGATAACAAAAAAGTGGATGTCTTATCTGCTTAAGAAATTGTTAAGAAACATGAAAGTTATATTATATGAAAATGGGATGATCCAAAACTCAAGTGGAGTATTATACAGAGATCTTGATAATTTTTCTGATATATCAAATTTTCTATTCGAACGAGTATAAGGACTTGTGCAACTGGAAATCAGCTTTGTGTAGCAGTTAGATCAATTCTTCATTGGTAGCAACAATACTTGACAAGTTGGTTTCTTTTCCTTTCTCATATTTTTTGTCGTATCATATATTCATAAAGTTGCACTGAAGTTGGTTATGATTTACCCCATACCTAATTCAAAATCTTTTACTTATCCAATGAAATAGTAAAGAAACCACTTGGTTGACGAGGGGAATAGTTATGGTGAGGTGTTCCACATATATAATAATGGTGTAACCACTTTCGGCACCTAAAACAAGAAAAGGATGGAAAAGATTAAAAAGAATTTAACTATGCTGTTATTCATATAGAGTAATTTAGATGACATGATAGTATAAAAAATCTTTTAAGTTGTTACAGAAGTTAAATTTAAAATAAGTCAAGTAGTATTTTGTCAAATAAAAAGTGAAACTTAATGAAAGAAGAATTATTAAAATTAACATTTCAAGATCAGGAAGCTAACAAAGTAACTTTTAGAATAATCCCACTTGTAAAACTAAAATCATCAACTGAGATTGACAGCGATTAGGAGACAAAAGCAAAGGCAATTTGATGAAAAAAGAATTAAAAGGTGGACTTGACACAACGTGAAATCAACTTCAATGTCTTTGACAAAAAAAAAAAAAAAAATCTTTTCAGAAACAGGCGATTTTTGGTCCAATATAAATCATTATTAACTAACTCAGCATCAACAGTTATCTCTTCAAATATACTTTTAATTTAATCTATGTTTCATTTCTTATTGCATAAACAGAGAAAATTAAAGGAGGAGTCGCACATTGCAGCGAGGTTCCAACATGTTAATTGCTTGTCTCCGCTATATTTTAAAATTTCTTTGGCTTATACCTATACGATCTTTAGTTTATTTTAAATTATTCTGAAGTAGTTTTTCTTTTATTTAGTATGATGATGATATTGTATTGAGCTCAAAGAAAGAAGTGATAATTTATATAATTGACTCTAATTTGTGTGAGATTAAGATATAGATATTATAGTGTTACTTACTAGTTACTACTTAGTATGAAATATCTAAACTAATACAAACTTCTCTTTAGTTTGTGAAATTCGATTTTCTTGTTAGAGTGAGAAGTTTCAAATCTTTTTTTTTTTCCACGTTGCCCTTTTCATTTATATTCATGAGTTTCTTTCTATATTACTTGATATGATTTGGGCGACTGAAAGGTAAGGCCGATAAAGCAAGGGACTAATAGGAAAAGCCTTTCTCATTTGAGTTTGGCTTTAGGCCATTTAAGCCGTCCTCTCTGAGTTTAATATTTAAAGGTTCTTAATTAGCATTGAACTCATTGTATTTTGAAATTATTGGTTCAGACTTATCACTTGCAATTTATATAAATTTATGCTTCGCGTCGAAAGTACTGGGTTCAGATGAACTCGACGGCCACTACTCTGAACAAGCTCACATAAATTACACTTTCAAGAAAATTATATATATATATATATATATATATATATATATATATATATATATATATATATATATTAAAATATTAATGTATTCACAACAAAAACAAGATCCTTTGATTCTCTCATTCCGAATCTTACTATTCTCTTTAGGGCAGAGAATAATATAATCTTCCGTCTTATAACAACGGAAAAAAGAAAGGAAATAAGGGAATTATGTTGATTTAAGGGCTATACGATGAGCTAGTCCTAGCTAACCCCAAAATTAGTATAACAAGGTCTCACTGTCCGTAGCGCTATAGTTTGTAAAATAGACCATTATGTTACAATTGTGCTTTTGTCATTTCTTGATTATGTGTTGCTGTGATAATTGTGGGGCAGGAACTGATTCTTTCTGACTATTTGATTGGTTTAAAAATGGGCAGCATTTGCTTATTCTGTTGATTTATGCTCTTTTGGTAAGCCATTCTAGACTGCAGCCAAAGCTGAGATTACGTCCTTCTCCTAGCTATGGAATAATTAATAGGAAAAGTCTGAAAACAATGATTTTTGGAAAAGGATAGCTTTAGTATCTTGCAGAGCCGTACAGTGAGAGTTTTTGCAATTGCAAGTAGACTGCCACGCCATGACTAGTGACGAAGAATGGTCCCTCTATTAGGGATACCGCCGTTGTCACGGAGCATGAGAAGGACGGGCCAAAAATGCCCCGAAAAGCTTTGATTTATTGGAGGTATTTGACAGTAGTGAATGTAACCTTAGTGCTATTGGTTCAACCTAACGTAATATTTTTTGAACCCATAAATTTAAAAATATATTAAATTAAGTATTAAGAATTCTTAAAGTTGAACCCGTCAAATTAAAATTACTTTTGAAGTCTATCGCACTACAATCTATGAGCGATCTTCTTAACATAATTACAATGATTGCTGTTGCTATTTTCGAGTTAAACTGAAGTACATCTCCATTCCGTCTCAAGATTTGCTTTTATATTCCATATTTTTAATCTCTCCTAAATCATATACTATTATGTTTTACGTGGTAATCTATCTTTGATGGAAACTTTTCCTTCTTCCTTCATCTTCTTATCGGTTTCTTTCTTGTCATTTTCCTCCCGCTCTAAAGAGTAAAGGCAAAGCATTCAAATTATTGTGAATACCTCATCGCCAACTTTTCGTCAACCCATTATTTTGCATGGGCACCAACTCTTCTCCATATGTTAATATACACGATTCATTGAAATGTCAGTTGATACAAAAAAAAGCCTGAAGAAGAGTTCTCGTAAAAAATAATAAGCATTACTTTGAAAAAAATATTTTTCCACCAAATTCTTAGTAGTGTGTGACCATCTTATATAAAATTTTAAGCGGTTAGCATAAATAAACTTTTGTTTCTTAATTAATTACATCATCAACGTGCCCCTCACATAGCTTTGATCCTTTTCAATATGGTTCAAACACGCAATTTACTTTTTGGGTGGATAATGGGTAGGGTGAGACTCAACCCTAGGATTTATGCGTGCTCCAGTATAAAATATGTAACAATCTTAAAATGTATTGTCTCTACAATTTAACCTTTTAAATGAGATGATTAAACATTTCAATATGGTATCAAAATCAGATCCAATATCTTTACTCTTGATTTATCCAATATTGGGCTGCATGTAACGTTGTCCACGCTTCAATTAACTAGGACCGGACGTTCGAGAATGTTAGATTGTCCCACGTTGGTTGAGGGAACGAGTTGTTGTCAATCCTCGAGTTAATTTTCGGGGTTGAGTTAGGCCAAAAATAAATTTTATTAGACTAAAAATAAAAGTTTCCCAATTATTTAATACGAAATTATTTCTATAATAAATAATTTTTTAGAGTTTTAAAGCAAACGCGTTATAACTCTTTTCCGTCGGATACTGACAAGTTCTTTAGCTTTTATATTTGGCCTTGAGAAAACTCCATGATTGATTTATTGACCACATCTAATTTTTCAAAATTTCCTTTTTCCTTTGATAGAGAGAGGCGGCTCTTCCTATACGAGAAAGCCACTAAAACGTGGATCCTAATTAACTAGTTATTAGAGCTAACAACCAGTTATCCAACCTTTTGGAAAGACAACTAACGAAAGCTCATATCAAAATTGTTTTTTCCTTTCATGTTCCAAAAGGTTACGATAAGGATCCTATCCCATTCAGAACCAAAGTTACTCTGAAATTTATAATCAGATTGAGATCATTATGTACTTAATTAGACTAGCTAGTGATTATGTGTACGTACTTGGCACTTTTAAGATTATGTGTAACATTTTATAACAAAATATATAATACTATTGGTTTCTAAATCTTTTCATCCCCAATGTCCCTAAGGTTATATACTAATAATATTTTGGACGTTACTTTAGGAAGGACTCCAAGAAAGAAAGGGGAAGTATATATAAAAATATAAAAACGTATTAGTAGTATTCATCTATTTTTTTGTCAAATCTATTTGTTTTAATGATTTAAAGATTCATGATAAAAGAGAAGGTCAATGCACTAAACTCACTTTATGTACAGGATCCAAGGAAGTATTAGACCTATGAAATACGAAAAATATATAGAAAACACTAATAACAATCCCTAGCTAAAAGCTTGTACGTGTTGCATAATAGTAGAAGTAATACATACACAGTATACATCATCATACGGAAAATAAATACAGTCAGACTTATCTATAATAACATCTTTATATAACAACACTTCTTTATAAAAGTAAAGCTTTTTCGGAACCAATTTTTATGTTATGTTATAATATATGTTCTCTATAACAACACTTCGCTATAACATCCAAAAATATTCGGAACAAACGAGAATATGATAGAGAGGTTTGACTGTACTAGTATATCATAGACTTAATTGTAAATTACCTTATTTCTTTAATTTTCAGGGTCTTTGGTGATTCAAAAAGGAGCTAATGTAAAGTTTCTGCATCAGATTAGCAATAACATATTAAAAGAAAAAGGAATATATGACAAGAAATATAAGTGTTAAAAAGCCCTGAGGTGGGGGAGGGAAAGAAAAGAAGGAATGCCAAGTTATCATGTCTTATTAAAATACTCAATGCCTACCATTATTGAGTAATGCATGACTTTTTTTCCTTTTCTTTTTTGGATTTTTTGATCAGTTCCTGTTTTTTTTTAATGGCATAACATTATTGGTCTGAAAGATCACCACTGAAAGAGTTGGCCACTCAGTGTTACTAATTAAAGTTAAACTATATATCTCACTGTTAACTGAAATATCTTAAAACAAAAGGATCAGTGGATGTTGAATATACATTAACTATCAAACGATAGCATATTCTGTTTTATAACTTTTTTGGGGTAATTAATTAGACTTTACTATCAAAATTGGAGGTATGGACAGTACACAAACACTGAATGTTGCCCCAAGAACTAGAATAACAAAACGATCATTACAGTAACAAACTAACTAGTCTGGGTAATAATTACATAATTCAATAAGGTATCAAAGTTGGTACTAGATTTAAGTCTCACGGTCACCAATTATCAAAATATATATATGCGTCTACATGTAAAAGGATGTATTAAAAATATAATAAAATAGATAAAAGTGCATCATCTTTAGCTTTGTGAAAATAGGTAAAAGAATTATTGAAGCCATATAATTGAGGAAACTTTCCGATTAAAACAATTTTGAGTTTGTTTTCACGCTCCATCAACTTGAAAAAAAGTTTATTTTTTCTTCTTTTAGAATCTCTGCAACAAAACAAGGTAGTTTCTTTAGTTTATTTTCATGATCTTTAGTAGTTTCGCTTTTTATTAAATTAGTAGTATATTATAAGGTGGCCCCACTTTCATTGTACCCTTCCCCACATTCATGTGAATAGGGTTTTATAATTTATTATTAAAAGAATAGTCAATTGGCTTGGGAGTTAAACATAAAGATGAAAAGCGTCGAATCATTTTCGAGAAAGTTTAAAATATACTCCAGATGTTAGGGCAAAAAAGCTTTACTTACTCAGTTCGGCACGGAATAAAAAAAAAAATAAAGACTTTTGGAATTTGTGGTCTTAAACAAGTCAAAAAGGGGTCCAGAGTATTTGTGTGGTTATAAAAGCTTCTCATTAAGGGTAGAATGGTAAGTTTAAGCAAAATTATTTCCAAATTTAAAAAGGGATCATTCTTTTTTGAACGGACCAAAAATGAAATAAATTCACATAAACTAGAACGGAGGGAGTACTTTTTTTGTGACAACTAATCTAGGTTAAGGTACTTGAAACTTGAAAGATCAATAAAATACACTCGTAAATATCCATCATCTAACCCTCATAATTTTAAAGTAGAGTTCTATTCCATTACAATAGTTCGAGACCCAGAATACACAGATCAACAAAGGGATTTGTACATAAATAATCGGTTGGATTCATTATTTATTTCTCCTGATCGATGCATACAAATTATATACTATACGCGATTATACACATATTATACATATACTTAATTAATAACTAGACCACAAATATCAACATGGTTCTTTTCATTTTCACTTCAGCCCATGTAGAATACTCCATGTTAGCAACGTCCTAATTCATGTTGCTATTAATCAATTAAGACCGAAAGAATCCGGTCACCTCTACCGCTAGCCATGGTAAAAAATATAGACTTCAATTCAGTCGCTAAATTTTTTTAGTAGTAGTGTGTGTCTATATATATATATATATATATATATATATATACACACACTTATACTATAGACTTCAATTCAGTCGCTAAATATTCTTATCGAAATTTCTGACTTCGCTACTAGGTGACAGAGATCTATGGATGCATTGTTGCTCCAAGTTAGGTATAGAATTTGAGCAATTTACAGGTGATTCTCCCTTCTAAGTCGTCCATTTCCTCTTTTAAAATATTCTTGGTTTCATATTCTGTTTGGACTAGAAGTACTAGCTTAGTTACTGATTTTGGTGGAGAGAGGAGACGAATCATTTTGAGCCATTCGTGTTGCTTTCTTCGTTTGTGGGACAACCTTATTCTAAAGTGCCTTTCTAAAGTGGCAAAGGCACTTAAACCACAAAACTTAAATTTACTTCTCCTCATTTTGCTCTCTTTCATTTTTTCCTTGTAGCCGAAGTAGGGATTTATAAAACAATATGAGAATCCAATTCAAAACATGATTTTAGGCTTAATAGAAGTTAGCCTATACATAGAGTACGGCTAATGAGTGAGTCAATATTTAGTACATGAAGTCATGATATGATAAATATATATCGAAATTTACAATCTACTTAATATAATATAAATATATAATCTAAATAAAAATTAAAGATGAAATTAATCTTTGATCTGGAATCAAAGAAAGATAACAAATGACTCTTATGGAGTGACTTGGGAGAAAGGTTTTCTCTGTGGAGGAAAGGAATAACATTTTATTCCTATCAAATTTTAATATCAGAACAACGGAGAACAATACTAGTGACTTGATGGGCAAAATGGAGAGTGAAAAAAAGCGAAGAGCAATTCCGTGGATTGAGTTGAGATAGAGAAGCCCAGAATGGTAGAAGATAATATGAGAGAGCGATTGTGCAAAAGTGCTCACCAAAATATGAATCCAATACCATATAAAAGAATTTGATAATCCAACCCTAAATAATGAGTGGAATAGCTCAAGACTATTAATCCCCTTTGGAAATCCTTACATAACAGATAAGGAACAAGTGTTGTATTCTCTAATAAGACAGACAGGGTTTGCTAAACGTAATTAACAATTTGATTTATTGAATAATATATCGAAGGTGATCGCTGATCAGTAGTGAATTTTACACATTTATCTTCTTATACCTTCTGGATACTAATACCCAATGAACTTACATAATTTACGAATATTTAGACACAATTGTTCAAATCAAAGTTAAAGAATTTCGGCTCATGATTCCATGTGACACGTAAATTACGTACACTGCTATTCTTGAACCCCCCCAACCCCCCACCCCACCCAACGCACCCAATAATGCTCCACATTTAATTAAGAAATAGCCAGTAGAGACATTTTTGGGTGATAGAACTATGGAATATTTATGTGGTGGATGATGTTTTTCTCGAGTACATGATTGATGATTCTATGAGTCTTAACTACAAATGGTTGGTGTCGGATATAAAAGAAAATGGATAGATTCTGATCAGTTATCACATGCATAGTACTGAATATTCTTTTGGTTTTATTTATTTATTAATGAAATGTCTTCGAGATGATCTCGTTTAACTTTCATATACTAATAGTGTGTATAAATTTTTGCACTACCAATCAAATCACCTAAAAGATTGATTACTCGAAAAACGGATAGAGTTGAATTTGTATGTAGTTCTAAGGGTATGTGGTATAACTTGACACAAATCGTAAAAGTAAGTAGAAATACTGAATATTGGCCGTAAAGAATGAAATGGAGAATGATTTATGGATAAGCTAGATGAATCAATGTATAAAGCTCAAAAGGATAATCTCCCAAAATGAGAGTGTCTCAATAGTATCTGAGTTATATTGTATGAATGCCTTGATGATATCTATCCTCTTACAGAAATAATAGCCATCCTTCTTATAGTGGAGGGATCCTACTTTGGATATAATTAAAATACATAATGGGGAACCCATGATAGATTAGCTTCTCCCTGATTCCCGCCGAGATTCTCTCCCCTAGTGCGGCTGTAACGGCTCTTGTCCCTTGGCTTGATCTTGACTTGAGCTCGATATTGATTCGGGCTCGGTATTGGTTGGTCTCTTGCTCTTAAGCTTGATAACCCCGTTTCACATTATATCTCGATATTGGCTCGAACTCGACAATGGCTTCAAGCTCGGAACTCGATTGGTTCCCAGACATGAGCTCGGTGACCTGGCTGCAGATCTCGTCATGATATTACAGAGACGCTCCTCGGTCCACTATGTTCTAATCTTGACTAATCATACGAAGGTCGCAAACCGACTTGACCGTATACACATACGAAGGTCGAAAATTAGTTTGACCGTATACAGATAGTCCCCTCGTTTCTCGGGAAGGATGTGACGAGAAACGACATGATTTTTCAATGACTTGACTAGATATATACTAACGT
This sequence comes from Nicotiana tabacum, assembly GCF_000715075.1. Taxonomy (NCBI): domain Eukaryota; kingdom Viridiplantae; phylum Streptophyta; class Magnoliopsida; order Solanales; family Solanaceae; genus Nicotiana; species Nicotiana tabacum. The sequence continues at coordinate 108,557,811 of NC_134094.1, read as the reverse complement.
TTGCATCGAGACCGACCATGACGTACGTGATAGATGTCATGTCGGTTCAGTTACCAAAATATTAAATGCGTGTCATACGATAGTCGATCACTGCTGATATTGAACCGCCATTGCCCAATCTATAAATAGCCCCTATCTTCTCTATTTTTCATTTTCAGACCTTTGGATCTCCTAAGTTCCTTTTTGCATCTTCTGAGTTTTTCGTCTGCAAATTTGTGATTTTCTCTGCAAATTCCTTCTCTAAACACCAAATACTTCCGATCTTCATCCACAGAATTTATAGATGGCAAAAGCGTCTAAAACCATTCTGCAAAAAGAGGTCGCTTCTTCATCTCGACCCGCCGGTGGCGAAGGCGTGGAGGAGCCTCGCCCTGAGAAATTCATTCCGTTGGGGTGTTCAACTGTAGGTGATTTTAAAATTGAAAAGCCTTCTCCGGTACCGGGCCGATGTGAGTCGATGTTGAGGTACCGATGTTCGATTACCGAGAAAGTTCTCGAGAAAGTCATACAAGAATGCAACTGGGATAATAAGCTCGTAGTAATCCCATCGCACGACGAATCAATTACTACCCATGTGGAAGGGTTATTAAGTGTTTACAAGAGGTACGATATGACCCTTGGCCAGATCCATCCTTCCTTTTGGAGGATAGTGATTCTTATCTGATTTTTCTCGAGCAAGATCGAGGGGCGTGTCTTCATCCTAGATTACCTTATGCGCCTTTATAATCCCCGTATTTACCGAGGAGGGTTAATCAAGCTTGCTCGCAGAGAAAATAAAGCGTCGTTCTCAAGTATTGATGAGACTCGCAATCGGGGTTGGATGGGCCATTTTGTCCGAATTAAAACCTCGGACCTGATCCCTGCAGATGACTTGTCGTTTCCTCAGAAATGGAATATGAACCGTGAGTAAACATTTCCCTTTGTTCATTTTAATTTTGTGATTGTCTTTCAATTTGTTGATCCATTTTTCTTTTCTCATCACAGCCGTAGTTCGGATGCCGGAACCGATTCCGGATCTTAAATAATGGGTTGAAGGTCTGGTGCTGCAGAGATCATACTACGAGTATGCTTGGGTCGAATTATCAAGGGGTCGATGGGAGGCCGGTAGTCATGGTAAGTCTCTTTCTCGATTTGTCTGTTATTTGCTCTTCTTTATTTGCTTATTCCCCTCTTTTTTTTGTAGGACTCGGGAAGGATGTAGCCATGAGGCCCCCATCTGGTGATGAAGAGGTTCCTGCCCCGAAGTAGGTTAGTGAAAGGAAGAGAAAAAATGTACTGAGCTCCCCGAGCTTGGAAAAGAAAAAACCAACTAAGAGATCTCGCAAGCCAAAGGGGGGCTCTAGTGTCATGCCTTCGGAAATGGTTTGCCATTTAAGGGACGAGCCCGAAGAAGGATAATAGGATTTAGCCTGTGTACGGGCTAATGTTGTGATTCAATAGTCTTCCGAATTGGCGGAATCAAATCAAGGAATCCTGGCCATAATCCTAGAACAAGAAAAAGCCGAGATTATCCCTTCTCGAGCTAAGATGATTGGAGGGGAGACCGAGGGTAGGATTTCTCAAGCAGTAGAAGATATTTTGAGGGATGAGCTCGGGACAGTTGATATTAGTGGATCCCCTCAGATTTCGGATGCCATGATTCGAGAGGCCAGCATGTTGGAAGGTCGGTCTTACGAGAGCATTCAGGAGTCGACCGATATTCACGGTTTTCTGGATGGGCTCGAGTCAGCTGCCTCGGAGGACGTTACCGGTTTTGGTGGAATGACGATACCAAAGAAAGCGTCATGGTCGGGTCTTGCCGAGCCTTCATCGGTTCACAAACAAGTGGACTAATCCCCAGCCTCGAGTGTCGATCCCAACCGCAGGCGGAAGATAGTGCTCTCTATGCTTGAGGATACCCGAATTGTTTCTCCCCTTATGGGGATTGCCAGTTACCTTCGGTCCTTGGTGACCGAAGAGGATCAATCACTGATGAATGCGGTGGGGCCCGCCTCTCTTTTCAACGAGGCCCAACATGCTTTGAATCGGGTAAGTCTGATGGCATCTTTACTGTTTCTTTTATACTTAGAATTGTAGGTAATTCTAACTTTTTCCTTCTGTTTGTAGGCTTCGGTGTTGCATCACGAGGCCTTCCTTTGAATTCGAGAGGAGCACGATGCTGAGGTTCGGAGCCTTACTGTGAAGAGTGACTCTTACAAGCTCCTTAGTAAAACACTTCGAGTAGATTTGACAGTAGCTCGAGAAGAGCATGAGGAGATAGCTGAGTAGGTATTCCGAATTTTTCATGATAGTGAAGATAAAAAAGAGATAACCACTAACGATCCGATTCAGCAGGTTCGACAGAGGATCGAGTAGATCGGACGGCTAAGCTCACAAGTAGATGGGCTACTGGCCAAGGCAGAAGAATTTAAAAAGAGTATGGATATCCTTGCCTCAAAAAAGGAAACCATTCAAGCTCAGTTGGAGTTCTCTGATGCCCAACTTCTATCTGCGAAAGAAAATGCCTTGGGGTTGATCGAGAAGATGAAAGAGCTTCAGCATCGGTTGGATTTGGCCATTTCTGATAAAGCAGGCTTGGCTAATGAACTTGAAGTGGCCAGATTTGAGGTGGTCGAGGCCAACAAAAGAGTCGATGCTAAAGTGGCTCAGTTCAGGATCGATGTTGAGGTTAACCAAGCCAAAGAAAAAAGTATGGTCGAACATGCTAAATGGCAAGCTTGGAGAGAAGCTCTCGAGGAGGTCAGTGCTCAGGGCTTCGATGTTGGGGCCGAGATTGAGGTTGCCAGGGCAAAAGAGAACAAGGCTCGAAGGTTGGCATTTCTTGAGGAAGACTCCGATAACTCGAGTGAGTCTGAAGGTGAGGAAAATACCGAGGATACGGCCTCTAAGGAGGATCAAGCCATTTAGGACCTTAGGTAGTTGTTGCCTCCGAAGCTGTTTTCGATTTTTTGCAAAGAACTTCCGAGTTGCCTTTGTACAAGATTTGCACATATATAAAACTTTCTTCCTTTGCAGCAAAATGGCCTTTTAAGCTAAATAATTCGAACTTTGAATTATCGTTGCCTTGGGCTTTGTGGGTAGTCCCTTTCATTTATCGGGTATGAATTGAGGTAGCCTTCAGGCTTAAATAGTTGAATGGACGTTTGTTTGTACTCGAAATAATGAGTAGTCCTTAGGCTTAGTAGTCGAGTAAGTGATTGCTCGAACTCGAAGTAATGTAGCCCGTAGGCTTTATGGTCAAGTGAGTGTTTGCTCGAACTCGAAGTAATGTAGCCCGTAGGCTTTATGGTCTAGTGAGTTTTTGCTCGAACTCAAAGTAATGTAGCCCGTAGGCTTTATGGTCGAGTGAGTGTTTGCTCGAACTCGAAGTAATGTAGCCGGCTTTATGGTCGAGTGAGTATTTGCTTGAACTCGAAGTAATGTAGCCCGTAGGCTTAGTAGTCGAGTGAGCGCTTGCTCAAACTCGAAGTAGGAGTAGCCCTTATGCTTAATAGTTGAGTGAGTGATTGATCGAGCTCGAAGTAATGCAGCCCGTAGGCTTTATGGTCGAGTGAGTATTTACTCGAACTCGAAGTAATGTAGCCCGTAGGCTTAGTAGTCGAGTGAGCGCTTGCTCGAACTCAAAGTAATGTAGCCTGTAGGCTTTATGGTCGAGTGAGTGTTTGCTCGAACTCGAAGTAATGTAGCCCGTAGGCTTTATGGTCGAGTGAGTGATTGCTTGAACTCAAAGTAATGTAGCCCGTAGGCTTATTGGTCGAGTGAGTGTTTTCTCGAACTCGAAGTAATGTAGCTCGTAGGCTTAGTAGTCGAGTGAGTAATTGCTCGAACTCGAAGTAATGTAGCCCATAGGCTTATGTGGGGCTTGATCTCGTTGATTTTTCGGTTGGCAATCCTTGATTTACAGGGTAATGGTCGGCCCTCAAGCGTGTTTGCATAATAGATCACAAAATAGAGGATGGATTCTAAGATATGAGATATCGGCAAAGAAGAAATTTCCCTTTATGTCATTATACATGTATTCATGTTTTGTACTAGGGGTCGAGCAAACTACACGAGCATGGTTCGTTTTGACCATTTGGCTCTTTACAATTTTTCCTATCGAAACCATGTTGTTGTGAAGTAACTTCCTTGCCTTGAACTTGATAATCGAACTTGATATATTTGAGGGTAATGCCCCCCAGTATTCGAGGTTGATTGTAAAGAGGCCTCAGATACTGTTGAATTTTTCTAAGTTAGTACGATCAATGGTTACCTCATTAAAATCCTTGCCGAAAAACCTATTCGGGACAAAACCGGTCTAAGAAAAAAAGAGTGCAACGCGTGCTTTCAGGCCTAAAGGCTCCGAGTTGAGTGATCCATACTTGTTTCTGATCGAACACCTACAAGGGTTAATTTAGAAATATAAATGAACATAGGAGGGTCGTACCTTAACAGTAGTATTATTTTAGGTGCGACACGTTCCAATTGCTTGGTAGTTGTTTGCCGTTTATTACACCAAGCTTGTAGGATCCTTTTCCGACGATTTAAAATACCGAAGATTGGTTCTTTAATTATAATACCTTTCAATCCGCTATTTTTGGGCGACTAATCGGACGAGAGCTGCTTCTCGTTTTTCGTCCAATAATTCTAGGCTCGTATTCATCATCTCGTTATTTGATTCATTTGTTGCATATCGAAACCTGATGCTGGGTTCTCCGACCTCAACTGGGATAAGAACTTCGGCGCCATAAACCAACGAGAATGGTGTCGCTCCGGTACTTGATTTCGATGTTGTGCGGTATGCCCATAGGACTTCGGGTAGTATTTCTCTCCATTTTCCTTTAGCGTTGGTTAATATTTTCTTAAGATTTTGGATGATGGTTTTGTTGGTCGATTCAGCTTGTCCGTTCCCGCTGGGGGCATAAGGTGTTGATAGGATCCTTTTGATTTTGTGATCTTCGAGAAATTTGGTTACTTTGCATCCGATGAATTGTTTTTCATTATCACATACAATCTCAGATGGCATCCCGAACCGACATATGATGTGGTCCCAAAAGAAGTCTATTACCTCATTTTCTCTAACTTTCTCGAAAGCCTGTGCTTCAACCCATTTAGAGAAATAATCAGTCATAAACAAAATAAACTGAGCTTTACCTGGGGCCGATGGGAGAGGGCCGACGATGTCCATTCCCCATTTCATGAAAGGCCAAGTGTTACACACCATATTTTCGTACGTGAAAGTACATCATAAATAAATTGATGAAAGCTTAGAAATGAGATATTACATCCCGCATTTTCGTACGTTAAAGTTTCGTCATAAGTTAATCGACGTAAGTTTGGGAATAAGATTATTTTGCGATTATAAGCATTATGCTATTTCAAACAAGTGATGAGTAAATTCGTGAAGGAGAGAGGGTAAGCAAATCGAAGAAAATAAATTTCGTCGAAGTTTGACATTTTGGAATAAAATACGGCCCGAGCTAAAATACCTGATATTTATGAACTAATACCATACAAGGTACCACATGGCCATGGTAGTGAGGTACATAAAGTGTGTTAAAAGTGAGTAGTATTTTAAGTAAATTGAGATAATTCTTAATTATGTGAGTAATTAATTAATTATTGGGTAATGGGACATTACCTAGTTAATTAAGGAAAGGGGTGAATTATTTGGATAAGATTAAGGGCCACCAACGTGGCAGCCCATGGATACAAGACCTAAAATATGACTCTTAAATTAGGTTGAAAGGTGGCATAAGTGGACATTTTTTGGCCTAGTCATACTTATCAAGGTGGGGCCCATACCACCAAGACAAAAAGACTTCTCTAAGTCAAAAACGTAGATACTTATATCTTTTAAGTGATGGATGAGTTTCAGCAAAAAAATCCATAAATAATAGCGATCTAATTCAAACAAAATGGAGATGCTTACATCAAAATCTCCAAGAATCGGATCTTCAACAAAGGAATTAGTATGAAGTTATACTGCGTAATAGCAATGGAATTTGCAATTCTAAGAGAGCAAGGTACAATCTTTCTCAAGAAAATCATACGGATTGTTCCCTATTTCGATCTCGCTGTTACGTGTTTCGTCACGATTGGCATGTGTTAGAAGGATTGTCAAGAGAATCGGTTCAGGTATGTTAAGGTTATCCTTTCTTTCTTTTTGGCATGATCCATACGATACAAACGAAATGAGTAAACGCACAATTTTCATAAATGACTCTATTCATAGAAATATTAGGAGTGTCTATGTTATTGATTCCCCATGTGAATTATTATTATATCTTCTATTCATGGGTCTCAGAAAAATACGCATTTGACAAAGTTTACCCGAAAGGCATATTGATTTATGACAATCCAAGAAATCTTATTAACGTAATTTTTATGCATTTCATGCATTTATACATGTACAATGACCCATGACCAGATGGCGTTATATACGCGTATATAATATGTATATGAGATATGGGAAAATGTTATGGCGTTATATACGCACCACCACCTGATCAGCTGGTATACGTTAATGATTTGCCCACAGTGGCCAAGATGATATGATGGGGTGCCCTCAGAGGCTTGATGATGTTATGAACGCATATACCAATGCATGGTATGACATTTATACGCATATGCATGACATTATAAAAATAAAATGATTCACAGAGCTATGCAGGCGTACATGTCGAGTCTTTTACTCCATGTTTCTCTCATGTTTATTATTTACTGATTTTCATTCCTTACATACTCGGTACATTATTTGTACTGACGTCCCTTTTGCCTAGGGATGCTGCGATTCATGCCCGCAGGTCTCGATAGACAGGTCGAGAGTCCTCCAAGTAGGCGATCAACTCGCGAAAGATGCTGGTGCACTCCATTTGCTTCGGAGTTGCTTGGTTGGTCAGTATGATTTAGATGTGTATTGTTTGGTATAGCGGGGCTCTGTCCCGACCTTTATGACAATTATGTATTTTTAGAGATATGTAGACAGATGTCATGTATATGAAAGATTGTATGGCCTTGCCGGCCTATGTTCAGTGTACGAGTGATCGTTTTGGTCTTATAGTGTCATATGTATAAGTTTATTCTCTCATGCTTTACTCCGACTCATTTACCTATGATGGAATGATACGAAAGATACGTTATGTTGGTACTGATTGAGTAAGGTACCGGGTACCCATCGCGGCCCATCAGTTTGGGCCATGACACCAAGGAGATAGGACCGAGTGGAGAAGTTTTCCGGGTTGATGAATCATGGGCGCATGTCTTTGGCATTTGTCGCATTTTCGAACGAACTCCCTGACATCTTTGTCAATATCGATCCAATAATATCCTTCTCTAATTATTTTGTTTACTAGTGAATCGGCACCGGAATAATTCCCACAAGTGCCTCGTGAATCTCACGTAGGATGTATTCGGTATCTTCTGGTCCCACACATATTGCCAGTGGACCATCGAACATCTTTCTGAACAGCGTTCCATCATTGGATAAGGTGAACCATGCAGATTTTGTGCATAGAGCTCTTGATTCCTTTGGATCCGATGGAAGTTTCCCGTTTTTGAAATATTCTATATATTTGTTTCTCCAATCCCAGGTTAGACTCGTGGAGTTTATCTCGGCATGACCTTCTTCGATTACCGATTTCATGAGTAGTACGACAATCCCCGAGTTGAGTTCGTCATCCTCGACCGAAGAACCTAAGTTCGCAAGAGCGTCGGCCTCACTGTTCTGTTCTCGAAGCACATGTTGCAAAGTCCATTCCTTAAATCCAAGTAGAGTCACTTGTAATTTATCCAAGCACCTTTGCATTTGATCTTCTCGGACTTCGAAAGTCCCGTTGACTTGATTTACCATGAGGAGGGAATCACATTTAGCCTCTACGACCTCGGCTCTCATGCTTTGAGCTAGTTCGAGATCTGCAATCACGGCCTCATATTCGTCCTCATTATTAGTCAATTTTATAGTTTTAATAGACTGTCTAATTACATTACATGTGGGCGATTTTAGTACGATGCCCAGTCCGGACCCCTTTGCGTTTGAGGCTCCGTCTGTAAAGAGGGTCCAAATTCCCGAAGAGGTATCCGATTTCATCAGTAATTCTTTTTCAATTTCGGGTAACAAGGCCGTCGTGAAGTCAGCTACAAAGTCCGTTAAGATCTGAGATTTGATAGCAGTTCGAGGTCAATACTCGATGTCGTACCCGCCGATCTCTATGGCCTATTTGGCCAATCGACCTGAAAGCTCAGGCTTGTGTAAAATATTTCGTAGAGGATAAGTTGTCACAACATGTATCGGATAGCACTGGAAAAATGGTTTTAGTTTCCTAGAGGCACTTATTAAAGCAAGCGCTAATTTTTCTAAGTGTGGATATCTAGTTTCGGCCTCACCTAAAGTTCTACTGACATAATAAATAGGGAATTGTGTATCTCGTTCTTCTCGAACTAGGACTCCACTTACCGCTATCTCCGAAATAGCTAGATACAGGTAGAGATGTTCGTCTGCCTTCGGGGTATGAAGCAATGGAGGGCTCGATAAATACCGTTTTAGCTCTTCCAAAGCCTGCTGACATTCCGGAGTCCATGCAAAATTGCTTTTCTTTTAAAGCAGAGAGAAAACTCGGTGGCTCCTATCCGAGGATCTCGAAATGAATCGTCCCAGGGCGGCTATCCGTCTCGTTAGCCTTTGTACGATGTTTACATTATCTACCACTGTGATGTCCTCGATTGCTTTGATTTTATCGGGGTTAATCTCGATTCCTCGATTGGACACCATGAAGCCGAGAAACTTGCCCGAGCCAACCCCGAAATCATATTTTTCGGGATTGAGCTTTATATTGTACTCCCTTAATATGTCGAAAGTTTCCTGCAAATGCTTTAAATGGTCCTTTGCTAGCAGGGATTTAACTAATATGTCATCAACATAAACTTCCATTATTTTTCCTATTTGTTTTTCGAACATTCTGTTTACTAGGCGTTGATAGGTTGCACCAGCATTTTTTAGGCCGAATGGCATTACGTTATAACAATAAGTCCCGTACTTAGTGATAAATGAAGTCTTTTCCTGATCCTCTGGGTTCATCTGTATTTGGTTATACCCGGAATAGGCATCGAGAAAGCTGAGAGTCTCGTGGCCGACCGTGGCATCGATCATACGGTCGATATTAGGCAAAGGAAAAGAATCCTTAGGACATGCTTTATTCAGGTCTTTATAATCTATACACATTCTAAGCTTGTTCCCCTTTTTAGGGACTAACACTACATTTGCTAGCCATTCGGGTTACTTTACTTCCCGAATGGACCCTATTTTAAGAAGTTTAGTTACCTAGTCTTTGATGAAGGCGTGTTTTACCTCGGACTAGGGCCTTCTTTTTTATTTTACCGGGTGGAACCTCGGGTCCAAGCTTAGCATATGAGTGATGATTCTCGGTGGGATCCCTGTCATGTCAAGATGGGACCAAGCTAAACAGTCTATGTTAGCTATAAGAAATTGAATAAGCTTTTTCCTGAGCTCGGGGTCTAACCCCGTGCCCAGGTATACCTTTCGTTCGGGTAGATATTCGATTACTATAACTTGCTTCAGTTCTTCGATCGTAGATTGAGTAGCGTCGGAGTCATCGGGGACCACGAATGATCGAGGGATCCCATGTTCATCATCTTCGTCAGTCTTCCGGTTCTCTAATTGGGTCGGAGCTGACGTTTGTGAGTGCTATTTGGTATTCCGTTTCTCCTTCGAAACCGATCCTTTTGCCGATGATAGTGAATATATTAGAGTTGCTTCTTCGACGACAAACATTTCTCTTACGGCCGGTTGTTCTCCGTAAACTGTTTTTACTCCCTCTGATGTTGGGAATTTAGAACCTGGTGGAGGGTCGAAGATACAACTCTTATTTTGTGGATCCACGGCCTTCCAAAAAGGGCGTTATACCTCATATCGCCTTCAATTACGTGAAACTTCGTTTCTTGGATGGTTCCGGTCACATTTATTGGCAGAATTATCTCGCCTTTAGTAGTTTCACATGCCATATTGAATCCGTTTAGAACTAGGGTTGTGGGTATGACCTGGTCCTGTAGGCCGAGCTGTTCTACGACCTTCGATCTAATAATGTTAGCTGAGCTACCTGGATCGATTAACATACGTTTAACTTTAGTTTTATTCATAAGTATAAATATTACCAGTGCGTCGTTTTGAGGTTGCATGACTCATTCTGCATCTTCATCATTAAAGGACAGGGTTCCTATGGGTGCGTAATACTGAGTTCGAGATCGTTTTTCTCTTATAACCGACATCTTAGTGCGTTTAAGCACCGGCCCCTGAGGGGTATCGATCCCACCGATGATCATGTGTTATGGCTCTTCTTGTTTGTTTCGTCTATTGAAATCCTTGTTTTTGAAATGATTTTTGGCCCGGTCACTTAAAAATTCTCGAAGGTGCCCTTTATTGAATAACCGGGCTACCTCCTCTCTTAGTTTCCTGCAATCCTCTGTTTTGTGGCCATGAGTGCCATGTTATTCGCACATTTGATTGGGATTCCTCTGGGCAGGGTCGGTTTGCAGAGGTCGAGACCATTTAGTATCTTTGATGCGTTCGATAGCCGATACGATAGCGGATGCATCGATGCTGAAGTTATACTCCGACAAGCGAGGTGCTTCCTTAGGTCCGGTATGCCTGTCGAACCCATTCCTGTTCATCAGCCCCCGAGATCTTTGGCCTCGGTCATTTCTCTTTTCGCCTCGTACGGGGTTGCGTGAAGGTTCGCTACCCCTACGATCTCCATTATACGACCGGTATCAATCTTTGTTTGACCTTGGTTGTCGGTCGATATCCCTTTTGATATCGGATCCAGAACCCAATTGGTCGTCTTCGACTCTTATTTTGGATTGATACCGATTGTGCACATCGACCCAAGTAATAGCTGGGTACTCGATCAGGTTATGCCTCAGCTGCCATGAAGCCATCGAGCTTCGTTCGTTTAGACCTTAAGTGAAAGCTTGAATGACCCAATCGTATGTGACTGGTGGTAGATCCATTCGCTCTATTTGGAAACGAGATATGAATTCTCTTAGAATCTCGTTATCCTTTTGTCTTATCTTAAATAGGTCCGACTTCCTGGTCTCGACCTTTATGGCCCCAGCATGGGCTTTTACGAAAGAAACTGCAAGCATAGCAAAAGAATCAATAGAGTTAGATAGTAAATTATGATACCATATCATTGCTCCCTTTGACAGGATTTTACCAAATTTTTTCAATAACATAGATTCGATCTCATTGCCCTCTAGATCATTCCCTTTGATGGCACATGTGTAAGAGGTGGCATGTTTGTTGGGGTCGGTCGTTCCATTATATTTAGGAATCTCGGGCATGCGAAACTTCTTAGAGATCGGTTTAGGAGCCGCGCTCGGGGGGAAAGGCTTTTGTATGAATTTTTTGGAATCTAACCTCTTCAATATCGGTGGTGCACCCGGGATCTGATCAACCCTGGAGTTATATCTTTCTACTTTTTTTGTCGTTTGCCTCGATCCTCTTTTCTCCTGACTCTATTCATTTTGTCAGTTCTTCGAACATCTTAACAATTTCGGGATTAGTCCCTGATTCCTGCTCATTTGACCTTACTATAGTTGGCCCCATTTTGTGGGTGACTTCTTGGGGAGGACTGGGCTCGAGTCTGGTCGGTGCCTGGGTTTGGCTCTGCAACTGGGCTATTGCTACTTGTTGATTTTACAACATCTCGAAGATCATACGTAAGCTAATTCTGTTTTCCTCAGCGTTTTGGGTATTTCGAGCTGCAGACCGAGTTCCACCATGAATGTTATTTTCAGGGTTGGAACGTTGGTTCGCCTCGATGGCCGCATGTGAATTGACGTCTATTGGCTCTTCGACCCGAGCTCCAACGGGATCGACGAGTGGCCTTCCACCTCTGGGGGTTAAGTTGTTGTTTTCATTTTGAAGGCCAACTTCGTTGTCGATAGGTAGCGCCATTAACTGAGAATTCGTCGTTTTCGAACTGAAATCAAAAGATACTTCCAAGAGAAAGTATAAAATGGTATGTTTTGTATAGATTCGTACCAAACAACCACTGTTATCCTTAGTCCCACGGTGGGCGCCAAACTGTTTATCCGAAAAACGGATAGAGTTAAATTTGTACGTAGTTCTAAGGGTACGTGGTATAACTTGACACAAATCGTAAAAGTAAGTAGAAATATTGAATATTGACCATAAAGAATGAAATACCAACCAAGTTGAATGGAGAATGATTTATGGATAAGCTAGATGAATCGATGTATAAAGCTCAAAAGGATAATCTCCCAAAATGAGAGTATCCCAATAGTATCTGAGTTATATTGTATGAATGCCTTGATAATATCTATCCTCTTACAGAAATAATAGTCATCCTTCTTATAGTGGAGGGATCCTACTTTGGATATAATTAAAATACATAGTGGGTAACCCATGACAGATTAGCTTTTCCCTGATTCCCGCCGAGATTCTCTCCCCTAGTGCGGGTGTAACGGCTCTTGTCCCTTGGCTCGATCTTGATCGGACTCTATATTGACTTGAGCTCGATGTTGACTCGGGTTCGGTATTGGTCGGTCTCTGGCTCTTAAGCTTGATAACCCCATTTCACATTATAGCTCGATATTGGCTCGAACTCGATAATGGCTTCGAGCTCGGAACTCGATTGGTTCCCAGACATGAGCTCGGTGACCTGGCTTCAGATCTCGTCATGATATTACGGAGACGCTCCTCGGTCTACTATGTTCCAATCTTGACTAATCATATGAAGGTCGTAAACCGGTTTGACCGTATACCCATACGAAGGTCAAAAACCAGTTTGACCGTATACAAAGATAACAACAAATTAAAACCTTTCAAGAATCTATCTTTGCTTGATCTACTCCTATAGCAGCTTAGGAGTTAGAATCGACAGAAAACATATATGTAAGGAAATTAATTTGCAGTAAAATAGCCTACTGGCTAAGATATAATCAGGGGCAGATCCACCCTTTTATCATAGGGTGGCATGACACCCGCTAAGATGATAAAATTATCATATACCTATATTGAATTTTTCTTAAACTAGGTTAAATATTTGATCATGTCATCTGCAGTCGTAAACTAGACAAAGGTGTGATGGCTGATAGACCTTTTTGAAATTTTTTCGTGTATAAAGTTAAAGTTGGAATTTATCTTGATCCTTGTCCGATTTTTCCTTTTTTTTGTGCTTTTTATTTCTCTTTGTCCCAGTTATTTTTCTTTTCGGCTACCTACTAATTTTCTATTTGTTGTTTTATTAAACTTTATATTTTTCTTTCCTCTAATCTATTGTTTTATATGTGGTCTCTAGCAAGAACACTCAAAAAAGAAATTCCAAAATTTTAAAATTCCATAAAAAATAAGCATTTCTCTTAATCTCAAATCTCTCAGTTTTCTTCTTTCAAATCCAAAAACTTGGGTCTCAATTGGAATTTTGGATTGAGAACAAATTCAATGTTCATCATTTTTATTATATCATAAAAATTTATGTTATTCTATGATTATTAAATATAATTTTTTTTTTTTACCATTAAATTATGATAAAAATTTCGTAAGCATTGCTTAAAAAAGATATGAGATATATATTTTGATTTTTGGGAACTTGTAGTTTATTTAATTCTATACTTATGGGGGTAGAATTTATTTATTAAAGATATTTTTTTTTAAATTTTCTTATTATAGTGTAATTTTCTTATTGAAGATGTTATCTTACTTGTGTAATATATACATAAAAAGATGTAATTCCCTAGTAAAAATATTAGCTTTACTTGTATTGTTATAATAAAGGTGTGATTCCTTATTTAAAATGCTAATTATATTTGTTTTTTCAAATTTAAGATGTAATTTTTATATTTACAAATAAAAAAATATACCTATTAAGTTGACCCGAATAAACTAAAAAAAATCGAATAAATATTTCTAAAAATATCTGTATTAATCATTACAAGGTATACATTAAAGAAAATTATGGCACTTATCGCATTCAAATCATAGATCAGTCTCTGAATATAATATCATTATTATCAGAAATGATTCTACAAAAAAAGGAGCTATATAAAAATTGATAAAGGTGAAGAATGGGCATGCACGACAATAATTTTGGACATGATTGGACTTGCTAATATGGAATATCAATCTTTGCAATCCAAAAGCAAAGGGAAAGAAGAAAAACTTTGTAGATGTGTGTGTTCATGCAAAGTATATATCTTTCTATTTTGGTACATCTTTTGCTTTCTAACATATTGGATATTTACTTTCTTTTTTTAAGTAGGGAATACCAGTTGCAAGGAGTTGGAAAGAAATTAAAGAAAGCAAACCAGAAATTAAAAGAGACAAAGACTAGAGAAGAAAAAGGGAAAGAAGGAGAAGTGGACGAGTTATTAAAAGTTTGAAAAGTAATTTGAAACACAAATTATTTATATATATATATATATATATATATATATATATATATATATATATATTATCTTTTCTTGTTGTATATATTAATGTAAAGCACATTATTATGTTTGCTTTCATTATTTTTAAAGTTGTAGGGGCTGCGAGGTTGAAACTAGTATTTTGGGCTGTTAGAACTTAGAAGTGTACTACAAAATTAGCAGTGTGGTGTGACAAATGGCAAGTCTATTTTCTTTGAGAAATGTATATTTTTAAACGCTCCCAAATATGTAGCTGACAATATATATATCTAATGTTCTTGAATTTCAAAGGGGGCTTTTGCATCTATACCTAGTTTTGGGGTCACAATTGAACCTATATCCACTTTACAAAAAAATTGCAAGTCTATCCATTTTACGATCAACTTCAGACTTATCGGGTCTGAAGTTAAAAAAAATTAGTCTGAAATAAAATAATTGCACTTCAGATGCACTTAAAGCCAATAGGTCTGAAATGCAACTAATGGTTTCATGCACTTAAGGTCAATAAGACTGAAGTGAAAAAATTACACTTCTGATACAGGCCAAAAGGTCTGAAGTGCAACAAACGTTTTCCTACACTTAAGGCCAATAAATTTGAAGTGAAAAATTTCACTTCAGATGCACTTAAAGCCAAATAGGTCTGAAGTGTAACTAATAGTTTCATGCACTTAATGCCAATAAGTTTGAAGTGAAAAATTGCACTTCAGATGCACTTAAGGCCAAAAGGTCTAAAGTGCAACAAACGTTTTCCTACACTTAAGGCCAATAAGTCTGAAGTAAAAAATTACACTTCAGATGCATTTACGGCCAAAAGATCTGAAATGCAACTAACGTTTTCATGCACTTAAGGCCAAATAGGCCTGTAGTGCAAATTGCCCAGAAACAGAAATTTGTTCTTCAAATTTTAACAATCCAATATACGATTTAATACATAAACTTATTCCAAATGAGCTCAAATTTGAAACATAACCTCCAAATATCATCAAGAATAAATCTCAATCATCAATTCCTCAAAACAATAATAAATCTAATTAACGAGCCCATTTTGCAATTAAGAAAAAAAAGAAACCTTAAGCAATAGTAAAAAATAAAGTACCACAACAGCTCATCCTTGTAAAATATCATAAACTACCTTGAAATATGTTTACAAACACCGTATAAAATCAATCTTACAAGAAGAAGAAGAAGAAGAAGAAGAAGAAGAAGAAGAACAAGAACAAGAAGAACAAGAAGAAAAAGAAGAAGAAAAAAAAAATAAGAAAAAGGTCTGAAGTTGTTTAAACAATGGGTATAAGTTAAAAAAATTAAAAAGTTGGTACATGTTAATTGGGGGCGACCAAATAGGGTGCCCCATGCAATTTTTACATTTCAAAGTAGTGTCGGATCCCTAGCATTGTGGGTTCAATAGTCTTTGACCCATCACACCCAAAATATAGTCAAGTTTATCTTCTTCTTTTTAATTGGGCTTTGGATTCTTTCCAAACAATCTTGATTTAGGGGGATTTTCATCTATACCCAGTTTTTGGGTCACAATTTAACTTATACCCGCTTTGCAAAAATAATTGCAAGCGTACCCACTTTTCAGGTAACTTCAGACATACGGGGCGTGAATTAGCAAGAATTTATGTCTGAAGTTTGAACTTCAGAATTTTTTGCCTGCAGTGTGACCTTATCAAAGTAAAATTTCAGATATTTTCGTCTGATGTTTGGCCTGACTTGTAAAAGCAATAAAAAAACTTCAGTTCATAGTGCAAACTTCAGGCAAATTAGTCTGAAGTTCTTCAGTTTGTAATGCAAACTTCAGACAAAATCAGCTTGTTATATTTGAACTTCAGATAATTTTTCATGGCATGATAGTTGCAAACTTCATACAAAATTTAACTTGGTAATGTCTGAAGTTTGGCCCTGCAGTCCCAAACTTCAGTTGATACTTCTTTGAGTTTTGACAATAAACTCTTATTTTATTATTTACGTACTTTGTGTTGGTATGTATTAATGTTTGAGAGGCAGTGACGAGTCTTTCTTTCTTCTTGATTTGTCGCTTTGTCTAATTTTCAGAAACGATAACATGTGTAACTTACAGGATAACATGTTTGAGAGAGAAAAGAAGAAGAGGAGGAAGAAGAAGGGGAGGAAGAAAGGAGTGCATAGGTCGCAAGATCTGAAGTTATCAAAATTAGGGTATAAGTTAAATAATTTTAAAAATATGGGTATAGGTTAAATGAGGGCGACCAAATAGGGCACCCCATGCAAGTTTTACTTTGATTTATGATCGCGTTGTGTGACAATTGGGCTTCATCAGCCCCAACTGTTCTAAGTTTTGGTTTCATTGAAAATCGGACCTTAAATGCATGATGGGCTCACACTAATTAGCTAAAAATAATTAGAAAAATTTTCAAAAACCTTTATTGTTTAATGCCTATTAATTTTCTATAGCTACCATATATATATAATTACTTCCTATAACTACTATTCAGTTGTTACGGTAGTGTAATTGCTAAATACGACAGCAAAAGCGCCTAAAAATCAGGGCAGTCCAGCTGTACGCGCATGTATTCATATGTATTCACGCCATGTATTCATGAATACAATAACAAAAAGCGTCTAAAATCAGGGCAGTCCAGTTGTACGTACATGTATTTAGATGTATTCGCACTGTTGTATTCATGAATACAACAACAAAAAACGTCTATAAATCAGGGCAGTCCAGCTGTACGCGCATTTATTCACATGTATTCGTGCCATATATTCATGAATACAACAACAAAAAGCGCCTAAAATCAGGGCAGTACAGCCGTACGTGCATGCATTCACATGTATTCGCGGTGCAGTATTCATGAATACAACATCAAAAAGCGCTTAAAATCAGGGCAGTCCAGCTGTACGCGCATGTATTCACATGTATTCGCGCCATGTATTCATGAATATAGTAACGTCAATCGCCTTAAAATAGGTATGTCCAACTGTCTAATAACGAAAATAATATCAATTAGCGTGATACACTCCTAATGTAACTCAACAAAATCAATTCTAACATGCCTCATTATCAACCCAATTAATTAGTATAATTTTTCAGTTGTATATAACTTTTGTATTTAGTGTGTTTCAATATTTTTTTTTACTGTTGCATTCATTAGATTCAATGTTTGTATTTACTGTATTTGTTATTTTATGTTCAGTGTATTCAAATGTATTTGTATTAACAATATTTTAGTTATTCCTAATACATGTTATTACTGTTGTATTTAGTATATTTCATTGGTTGTATTCACTGTATTTTTATTTGTATTCAGTGTATTTTACTGTATTTTACTATATTTTAAAATTAAATGTATTCACTGTTTATATTTTGTTGTATTTTAATATTTATATTCAGTGTATTTCAATATTTATATCATGTATTCATGCATATTGTATGTATATTATGCATGAATATAGGTGTATTCAGCTGTATTAAAAAAATACAGACCTTCGAAATACATAAACACATGCAAAAAAAATATATTTATACAAAAATACAAAGTGTTTGAGTGAATTTGTACAGAATACAATGTATTTGTATCATTGTATGTGATTGAATAGCAAAGAAGAGAAGAAAGTTCGTCGGAGATGGCGTTTTCCGGCCAAGACTCCTTATATCGTTTCACTACCTCTTCTATTACAATTTACAATGGTTTCAATTCGACCGCTTCTTCCTCTTTTCTCTCTTACTTACCGCGCTAAGAATCCATCTTTCTCTTCAATTTCTCTGTTGCCCAAGGTATCTCTGCTTCCTTTTTTTGATTATAGATTTACTTTCATGTTTCTGATTTTTTAAATTTTTAGACTTTCTTTCATGATTTGTTTCTCTTTCGCGTATCTATGATTCGACCTATTTTGCTCGAAGAGAGAGAGAGAAAGAAGAAAAATTCTAAGAGAGAATCGTGTGTTAATTGAAAGAAAGAGAGGAAAAACACAAATAGCGTATTTCATGCTTCAATTGTAGTATATACCATAAATATTTATTTTGCTATTAAATATAAAAGGTAGCTATAGAAAATAATATTTTAAAATATTTTTGGTTTATAATAAATAGGGTGCATGCCTTTGGTATAGGAGGTAAAATTTTCAAAAATTTACTTGAAGATATAACCCTAATATTCGTCCACCCAACCGATTAAATAAAAAATAGCCCGCGGTTCTATAATTATGTATAATTACATATTATATATATAATTAATGTATAATTTATGATACAGACAGAAAAAGTACACAGGAAATCCAGCTGGCTATTGGAATCCCAAGTTACTTGCGCTAAATTGGTTCTAGAGATGGGCTTTTCAAAATGGACTGTATTTTGTGGCTCAAAGCAACAAAAATGAAAAAGTTACCCATGTTACTTGAAGAAAATTGCCGTGATTCAAGAACCTATTCAACATTTGAACTCAAGGATGATGAGTTCATGAACCTGTTGCCTCTTTAATTTATCCTGAGGGTACATTTATTTGAATTCTACATAAATATCTGTAGTGAATTTCTTTTTTGCTAACATATTTCTAAAGTAATACAATTGATTTTTTGATGAGACTCTCCAGCCTCCAAAGAAGAGGAAGCTAGAAGTGAAAATTTTGAAGCATCTCTTCTTACTTTGAACTTGCAACAGGGAGAATTTAAGAAAGTTGCTCTTAGTTACCTTCTACAGTAGGGGTGGCAAAATAATTAAAAAAAAATAGTTATTCACCCATGTTATCCACTAAAAAATGAGTTGGATAATAAATTTTTTAAACACGAGTCAAATATGGATAAGAAACATATTATTAATGGATAACTAATGGTAACTTTTACATTTGTAAAGTCTCAAATTGCGAGTACCTCAAGTTTGGGTGACTAGAAATTCTCCCACAAGTGATCATATTCACAAAACATAGATAATATGAATATTATCCGTCGGTTAATTTTCTTTTGTTTCAGCAATTTAATTTTCTTCTGAGATCATTTGTAAGTTACTGGGTGAAGTAATACTTCGCTGATATTTGGGTATAATTGCAATATTGTAAGCTGCAATTTTAGTATTTAGAACCCATAAACTCAAAATCTTAACTGTACGGTGATGTCTTATTTATCTTTTGAGGTTATTCCATGATTTTTCTCTTTTTGTTTTTTATAATTTACTGACGTCGAACGGTTAAGAAATAAAAAATAAATATACCCAGCTTCTCAAGGCTTTGAGTTCCAGAGTTTCTTTCGTCCATTCATATATATCCACTCTTTATTGAGTACTTCCCATTCAAAATTGTGGCATGAAAGAAATGCGTAAAGACACAAATGTGTTGTTTGGCTATATTGGCTATATAAAAAATAGTACACATATCTTTGGTGGAACACTCGTACGAGTGACAAAATGGTTTAAAAAAAACAGTTAACCACCTATATTATTCACTAAAAAATGAGTTGGATAATGAACTTTTTAAAAATTGGTCAAATATGGATAAAAATCATATTATCCATTTAAAAAATGGATATCAATGAATAACTAATGAGTTTAACTTTTACATTTGTAAAATCTCAAATTGGGGGTTCCCTAAATTTGGGAGACTAGTAAATCTCCCAAAAGTGATCATATTCATGAAGTCACGTCGGTTAACTCGATTTTTATCCGTATTAAATATGAATTGCATCGAATAATTTATTCGTTTTTTTATTATCCGTTTTGACCCATCTCATATCTGACCCGACCAGACCGTTTGCCACCCCTAATCACTCTCCACATTTTGGTTACATTGTACATGTTAATATACAAGTAGAAGAAAAGTAAAGATAGAGATAGAAGGGTGCCAAGTATATTGAATTAGTAATTAGAAAAAAACAATTTGGGCACCCGACAGGAAACAAATCTATCTTTTTCTCCCATATCTGTCTTTTTCCCTCTTTCTTTTTTGTTCAAACGTTCCACCTATCCTATTTTTTTCCTGGCCTCTTGCGTCTTAATAAGTGGGGGCTCTACAATTGCACAATTATTCAAAGATGAAATAGATAAATAAAATCCCTAGTGCACGTGAAAGATGAGTAAAGAGTTAAAGTAAATGGAAACATAGTACTAATTAAGTATAATTATGTTCTATTCAATTGACCAATTATTCAAAGGCGTCAAGGAAAGTTAGGAGCACCGGATATTACGAGGTATAATACGACATCAGTTGCCTCGTTAAAATTTGATTAAATTCTTAGTTCATGTACTAACAAGAATTGTAGTAGAGTGTTAAAAACTCATTTATTCTTAATCAAAGGTTTTGTGTTTGTGTATTGGTACAAAGTTATTTTTTACGGAGCACTTTATTCATACGAGACTTCTCAGCCAGAATTTAAATTTATTTAAACTTAATGCAAGTACGGAATGTCAGATGAAAAATCAAAAAAAATCTTAGTTCGTACGAAAAACAAAACAAAAAAAGAGAAGATCTTACTAGTTCGTATGGAAAAACAAGCAGCAGTAAGGAGAGCTATTATTTATAGGGAAAAAGGTAAATTTTGCCCTTATTTATAGACGGTAAATAATTAGTCTCTAATGACATTTTTATCTCCTAATTCTAGCACGTAGCTCAATATCACACTAATCCCTTTCTACAATCCTCTTCCCCGTTAGCCTACTCCCATTTGAACTCAAACCCATGCTAAAACATTACCCGAACAGCCCCTTTCCCTTCCCCATTTAACTTCTACTTAAAAAATAAAATTAGAAGTTATCTCAGTGTAAGAGGTAAGTGATTAAAACCCCCAAAAGCAAGAAAGAGAAGGCTTCAATAACAGCAATAAAAATTGTTAGATGAAATAAAAACAAGGAGCTAGCCAAGTACTCTTGGTTAGAAAAAGATACGAATCAAGCAATGTATATCTTTACGGATATCTATCAAGAACACGAGATGCCAGGCAAAGTTATGTCAAAAAAAAAAAAATGAAACTAAAAAAAAAGTGAGAAAAGCTGAGTCACTCCCAAAATGATATTCCAAACTTTTTCTAGAATAAAATGAATTTCCAACATGAAAGAAACGAATAAAGCCGAAGAGCCGCCCCGTTTTAATTGGCAATTTTCAATTAGTGTTACCGTTGTTTGTCTTGTCTGAAAATGAAACGTGTCATTTTATTATCAAGGGTAAGCGTAATCAATACTTTCTGCTACATTGAAAAGATGGTTAGTTTTGTCTATATAAACTTTTGCATTAAAATGTATTTTCCAAAAATCATGAGTAAAACCTGTTAAATTTGCCTTTCAAAAGTAAGAAAATAAAGGGCTTTCTCTCTCTAGAATAAGAGCTCCTCTCAGCTAAAGGCTAGATGGCAAGGAAATCGAAAATTGGTGGGAGATGGCAAGGAACAAAGAGTAATCGACCGATGCTAAACATGGGATAAAGGGGGATTCCCCAATCAGAGGATGCAAAGAAGACGAAGAGTGTGAATGTAATTCAGAAAGTAGTTCCACTGGAATTGAAGCAGATACCGCAACTGATGGTGACTCCAATAGCAGCTAGCAGGGCAAATGATACACCAATTGCAGTACATCAAATGCATCCACTGGAGAACAGAACACAAGTAGGGCATCCTGGGCAGATCTAGTTGATGCAGAGGAGAAATCCACAATTGAGAAAGGTACAACCCAAAAACTTGACCCTAATCCAAAATCATAGAGTAGTATAGTGGGGAAATAAAAATTAAGGGAGGTTTTGACTTAGTTGCAGCAGAAAACCCGGCTACTAATATAAAAATCATCATGGATGATATTAAAGAGGAGGTAGAATACTGGAAATCAGCTGTAGTTTTGCTATGTGTTGGGATCGAATCCCCTCCCTAACAGTCATATAAAGGTACTTTAAACGTATATGGGGAGCTCTAGGGATAGACAAAATTGCACAAACTAGCAAAGATGTTTTCCTTGTTAGATTTCATAGTGTGGAGAGTTGTATTAAAGTGGTTGAAGACCAGATTCAGACTTTTGATAGAAAACATGTGATTGTAAAACCATGGAGACCAGATGTTGAAATGAACAAGATTACAGTTGAAAAGATACCTATCTGAATTAAGTTGATAGGGTTGGATTTGAAGTATCGGGGGCAAATAACACTAACAAAAATAGCAGGATTGGTTGGGAAACCAGTGAAAGCTGATACAACAACAACTATGAAAGAAAGGCTGATGTATGCAAGGGTACTGGTTGAGATTCAACTGAACCAAAAATACCCAGACATAATCATGTTTGAAAGTGAAACTAAGCAGGTAATCAAACAGAAAGTAGAGTATGAATGGAAACCTATACTATGTGATCATTATAAGATATTTGGGTGTGACAAATAGCAATGTAGAAAGCTGAACATACAGACAGAAGGTACTCAAGCAACTCAAGTGAGTAACATTTAGAAAGGCAAGGCACCAAATGAGAAAAGTATACCAGAAGGGGACAATGTGAAGGCGATACAGCACAACCCTAGAAGACCTAGACAACAACTGCAATACAAAGAGGATGTTGTTACTACTTGCAATACTAGGGGAGGTAAATAGTTCAACAATGGTAAATAATAAAGATGGAAAACCTAGAGAAGGAGGTGTAGGAGGAAAAATGAAGCAAGCTAAGAATACCACCAACACAGGCTTGGTACCAAGGATGAATCAGACTAAGGCTTCAACTAGTAGTGCAGTTAATATCATAGTGATGAGTCCAGGTACGGGGAAAGGTGCGGAAGACCACCATCATGCTAGATAAAATTGTGTTTTGGAACACCAGGGGTCTGAATAGACATGCAAAATAGAAAGAAATAAATATGTTTATGCACAACTATAAAGTTGGTCTATTTGGACTCCTGAAAATAAAGGTTAAAAGGCACAAAGCTCAGGTAGCAGCCTTTAACCTATGTAATGGATGGTCCTTCACTACAAATCTTAACTATCACTCTGGTGGTAGGATTTGGTTACTTTGGAAGCCACAAATTTTTGAAGGAAAAGTAATGGCCTCACAAATGATTCATTGTGAGGTGATACACAGAGGGACTAAGCTGATGTTTCAAGTAACACTAGTGTATGGATTCAATGATCAAGCTTTAAGAAGAGATCTATGGCAACAACTTGAGGGGGTTCATGGTACAATACAAGGGGCATGAACAATAATGGGAGACTTCAACTATGTTCTTAACGGGGATGAGAGAATTGGTAGTCCTGTTTCTCTATCTGAAATAAGAGACTTCAAGCATTGTGTTGAAGTATGTTCTTTAAAGGATTTGAGATCATCAACGACATTCTACACATAGAATAACAAGCATGGTGACAAAAGTAGGGTATACAGAAAAATTAATAGAGTCCTAGTCTGTCACGACCCAGAATTACCATCGTCGGGATTGTGATGGCGCCTAACATTTCACTTGCTAGGCAAGCCAACGTTAGAGAATCATTAAACCAATCCTTATTCCATTCAGTGATTAACAGCAAGTTAGCTAAGAGAAAATATAACGAGTGCGAAATAATATCAAAATTTTATTAACTACTACCACTCGGACCCGGAGTCACAATTCACGAGCATTCTAAAATTCACTACAAGTAATAGTCTGGAAGAAATACAACTATTTGAATGAAAGAAACAGTAAAACAGAAAAGATAGACGAGGCCTTCAAGGTCTGTGAACACCGACAAATCTACCTTGAGTCTCCGGATAGCGGTCCAACAACTAAAATCTCGATCAACCCGAACCAGTACCAAAATCTGCACAGAAAGTATAGAGTGCAGTATCAGTACAACCGAACCCATGTACTGGTAAGTGTCGAGCCTAAACTCGACCAAGTAGTGACGAGGCTAAGGCAAGGCACCTACAATTCAACCTGTACAGTTTAACAATGTATATACAAATAACAATAATGAAGAATTAGACAGAAGATATTGGGAGGGGAAAACATGGGGAGGGGGACATGCTGGGGGAAATACGAGATAAAGAACTACAGCAGAATGATAACTGCAACAACCAATATATTATGAATCAACAGGAACATGAATACAATAAAGGAAAAATGTACGGCATCACCCTTCATGCTTTTACTCTCAATCTCACCATAAAATCAATAGAAACGACACAATATCACCCTTCGTGCATTAACTCTCATATCATGACACGACATCACCCTTCGTGCATTAACACTCGTAATATGGCATGGCTTCACCCTTCGTGATTTTACACTCACAATATGGCACGACATCACCCTTCGTGCGTTTACACTCACAATATAGCACGATATCACCCTTCGCACGTTTACACTCACAATATGACACGACATCATCCTTCGTTCTTTTAACACTCTCCCTTACAATAATACAATGCATAAATAACAACAGGGAGATAGAATAATAAGTACAAGCCTTACTTCAACATTTGGTTCCATAATATCAATCTCAACTTTGAAATAAATACTCAATTATCACCAGAAATTCGTAAACATGATAAGAACGATCAATTTAACAACACTGGTATAAATACGTAGCAATTAGGCATAGGAAAGAGACAATATAAGAAAAATAGAAGAAACATGAAAAGCAGGTAAATTGGTGGCGTATAAGTACTCGTCACCTCACATATACGCCGCTCAGATGAATTGCACATAGTAAATAGTCTAAGGTTCCTAATCCCTCAAGTCAGGGTTAGACACAACACTTACCTTGCTTCGAAGGCCACTTAATTCTCAATCACATCTTTTCCTTTAGAATTCACCTCCAAAACACACGTATCTATTCACAAATGACTCAATAATATCAAATATTGCTAAAGGAATCAATTATATTGCATAAATTAAATTTTCCTCCAAAAAGTTAAAAATCGACCCCAGGTCCGCTTGGTCAAAATCCGAGGTTTGGACCAAAATCCATTTACCCATTCACCTTTGAGCCCGGATATATAATTGGTTTTGGAATCTGACCTCAAATTGAGGTCTAAATCCCCAAATTTTCCGAAATTCCTAGTTTCTACCCAAACCCCTAATTCTACCATAAAAACTCTAGATGTTAGGTTGATAATTCATAAAGTGTAATGGCTAATTGAAAAAAATGGTTTATAATCACTTACCAACACTTTGGGGAGGAAATCAACTCTGGAAAATCGCCTCTAGTCCGTTTGGTTTTTGAGAAAATGAAATAAATGGCCAATTCCCGTTTTTGGATTCTGTTAAGTGCTGAGCGACAATATGCATCGCATTCGTGAGGCCACTATCGCGTTTGCGAAGAGTATTGGCTACCAAGCCTTCGCGTTCGCGAAACCTTGCTCGCGTTTGCAATGGTTACCCCCTGGCATTCGCGTTCGCGAGACATCGCTCCCGTTCGCG
Organism: Nicotiana tabacum; assembly: GCF_000715075.1. Taxonomy (NCBI): domain Eukaryota; kingdom Viridiplantae; phylum Streptophyta; class Magnoliopsida; order Solanales; family Solanaceae; genus Nicotiana; species Nicotiana tabacum. The sequence goes on along the minus strand of NC_134094.1, from coordinate 108,532,060 downwards.
ATGAAGGAAAGATTGACTCCCCCCAGTGCCTAACACTACGCGTTCGTGATGAGCTTGTCATGTTCGCGAAGGGTAACACCCCCATTGCTTCGCGTTCACGACCAAGCCTGCGTGAAGAAGAAAATTCCGGCCTCATCAGTTTACTCTTTGCGTTCGCGGGAGTACCTTCTTGAACACGAAGAAGGTCATGCTAGAACACCTGCTGCAGCAAAATACCAGATTTTGCCAAGTCCAAAATATCCCGTGGCCTATCTGAAACTCACCCAAGCCCTCGGGTCTCCAAATCAAACATGCACACAAGTCTACAAACATCATACGAACTTGCTCGCGCCATCAATAACACTTTAAAATTCCTATCTTCTCAACTAGCGTCCGAATCACGTCAAATCAACTCCGTTTCTCACCAAATTTCACAAACAAGTCTTAAATATCATAATGAACTTGTACTAGGATCTGGAAACAAAATACGGACCCGATACTAACAATGCCAAACACCAATCAATTCTTAAAAATAATTAATTTTTAAACTTTTAATTTTTCATCAAAAATTCATAACTCGAGCTAAGGACCTCCGAATTTGATTCCGGGCATACGCCCAGATCCCATAATTTGATGTTTCCAGAAAAATTCTTATTTTCATAAATTTTCAATATAAAAGCTTTTCGGAAACACGCCCGGACTGCGCACACAAATCGATGAGGGTAAAAATGAAAATTTTAAGACTTAAGAGCACAAAATCGAGTTCTAAAACATAAGATGACCTTTTGGGTCATAACATTCTCCACCTCTTTAACAATCGTTAGTCCTCGAACAAACATAGAAAAGTACCTGAGCTGGTGAAAAGGTAGGGATATCTACTCCGCATATCGGACTCGGACTCCCAAGTGGCTGCCTCAATAGGCTGACCTCTCCACTGCACTCGAATTAAAAGGTAGCTCTTTGATCTCAACTGGTGAACTTTCCGGGCTAGAATAGCCACTGGCTCCTCCTCGTAAGTCAAATCTTTGCCCAACTGGACAGAGTTGAAATCTCACACATGGGATGGATTGTCGTGATACTTTCGAAGAATGGATACATGGAACACCGGATGAACTGATGACTGTGGCAATGCAACCCTGTAAGCCACCTCTCCCACTCTCTCCAGAATCTCAAAAGGGTCGATATACTTAGGGCTCAACTTTCCCTTCTTTCTGAACCTCACTACACCTTTCATGGGTGATACCCGAAGCAACACTCTCTCCCCGACCATGAATGCAACATCACGAACTCTGCGGTCGACATAACTCTTCTGCCTGGACTGAGCTGTGCAAAATCGATCCTGAATAATCTTGACCTTATCCAAGGCATCCTGTACTTAGTGTGTGCCCAGTAACTGAGCCTCTCCTGGCTCGAACCACCCAACTAGCGACCGACACTGCCTACTTTATAATGCCTCATAGGGAGCCATCTGAATGCTCGGCTGGTAGCTATTGTAGTAGGCGAACTCTGCAAGGGGAAAGAACTAATCCCACAATCCTCCGAAGTCTATAACACATGCGCAGAGCATATCCTCCAAAATCTGAATAGTGCGCCCGGACTATCCGTCTATCTGGGGATGAAATGTTGTGCTCAACACAACCCGCGTACCCAACCCACGCTATACTTCCCTCCAGAAGTGCGAGGTGAACTGCGTACCACGATCAGAAATGATAGGCACGAGCACACCGTGAAGACGGACGATCTCACGAATGTAAATCTCTGCCAACCGCTCTGAAGAATAGGTAACTACTATAGGAATGAAGTGCGTTGACTTGGTCAGCATACCCACAATAACCCAAACTGCATCAAACCTCCTCTGAGTCCATGGGAGTCCAACAACAAAATTCATAGTGATACGATCCTACTTCCACTCAGGAATTTCTAACCTCTGAAGTAAACCACCAGATCTCTGATGCTCACACTTTACCTGCTGGAAATTTAGGCACCGAGCTACATAAGCAACTATATCCTTCTTCATTTGCCTCCACCAATAATGTTGCCGCAAGTCTTGATACATCTTGGCGGCGCCCGGATGAATGGAATACCGGGAACTGTGGGTCTCCTCAAGAATCAACTCACGAAGTTCATCCACATTAGGCACACAAATACGATCCTGCTTCCTCAAAACTCCGTCATCTACAACAGTAACTTGCTTGGCACCACTGTGCCGCACTGTGTCTCTAAGGACAAGTAAATGAAGATCGTCATCCTGCCAATCTCTGATGCGCTCAAATAAAGAAGACCGAGCAACTGTTTAAGCTAGAACACGACTGGGATCAGAAACATCTAACCTCATGAACTGATTGGCCAGGGCCTGACATCTAATGCAAACAGTTTCTCACCAACTGGAATATAAGCAAGGCTACCCATACTAGCTGACTTTCAACTCAAAGCATCGGCCACCACATTGGCCTTCCCGGGATGATACAATATGGTGATATCATAGTCTTTAAATAGCTCCAACCACCCCCTCTGCCTCAAATTGAGTTTCTTCTGGTTGAACAAATACTACAAGATTCGATGATCCGTGAATACCTCACATGGTACACCGTAAAGATAGTGCCTCCAAATCTTCAGCGCGTGAACAATGGCTACTAGTTCTAGATCATGAACATGGCAATTCTTCTCGTAAACCTTTAGCTGCCGTGAAGAGTATGCAATAACCTTTCCACCATGCATCAATACCGCACCTAGACCAATACGAGATGCGTCACAATATACTGTATAAGATCCTGAACCTGTGGGTAACACCAATACCGGTGCTGAAGTCAAAGCTGTCTTGAGCTTATGGAAGCTCGCCTCATACTCTTCTGACCATCTGAACGGGGCACCCTTCTGGGTCAACCTGATCAACGGGGCTGCTATGGATGAAAACCCCTCCACAAATCGACGGTTGTATATCGCCAGACCCAGGAAACTATGTATTTCTATAGCTGATGTGGGTCTAGGCCAGTTCTGGACTGCCTCAATCTTCCTAGGATCCACCTGATTACCCTCTGCTGATATAACGTGACCCAAGAAAGCAACTGAACTCAACAAAAACTCGCATTTTGAGAACTTAGCATATAACTGGCTGTCTTTCAGAGTTTGAAGAACGCTTAGAAGGTGCTGCTCATGCTCCTCTCGGCTGTGGGAGTATATCAAGATATCATCAATAAACACAATCACAAAGGAATCCAAGTACAACTTGAACACCAGTTTCATCAAATCCATGAATGTTGTTGGGGAATTTGTCAGCCCAAATGACATTACTAGAAACTCATAATGCCCATACCGAGTCTGAAAAGCTGTCTTAGGGATATTGGATGCCCTAATACTCAATTGATGGTAGCCAGATCTCAAATCAATCTTCGAAAATACCTGGGGTACCCTGAAGCTGATCAAATAAATCATCAATCCTCGGCAACGGGTACTTGTTCTTGATGGTGACTTTGTTCAACTGCCGATAATCTATATACATTCTCATCGATCCATCTTTCTTCTTCCCAAACAACACAGGTGCACTCCAGGGCGAGACACTTGGTCTAATGAAGCCCTTATCAAGCAAATTTATAATTGTTCCTTCAATTCTTTCAACTCTGGCGGGGCCATACAGTATGGCAGAATGGAAATGGGCTGAGTGCCCGGAGCCAAATCAATGCAAAAATCAATATCCCTATCGGGTGGCATCCCCGGTAGGTCTGCAGGAAACACCTCTAGAAACTCACGAACAACTGGCACTGAATCCATGGAAGGAACCTCCACACTAGAATCGCGGACATAAGCCAAATAAGCTAGACACCCCTTCTTGACCATATGCCGAGCCTTCGCATAAGGGATAACCCTACTGGTAGAATGGCCAAGAGTACCTCTACACTCTAATCGAGGCAACCCCTACAAGGCTAAGGTTACCATCTTGGCGTGACAATCTAATAAAGCATAATAAGGTGACAACCATTCCATACCCAGTATGACATCAAAATTAACCATATCGAGAAGTAGAAGGTCTACACGAGTCTCAAAACTCCTAATGGTGACCACACACGAACGATAAATATGATCTACAATAATAACGTCTCCCACTGGTGTAGACACATACACAGGAGCACTCAAAGAATCACGGGGCATAACCAAATATGAAGCAAAATAAGATGACATATAGGAGTAAGTAGATCCCGGATCAAATATAACAGAAGCATCTCTACTGCAAACTGAAACAGTACCTATGATAACAATATCAGATGACTCAGCCTCAGGCCTGGCTGGGAAAGAAAAACACCGGGGTTGGGCCCCCACCACTCTGAACTACGCCCCTAGGACAACCTCTAAATGGCTGGTCTCCACGTCTAACTGCCTGACCTCCACCTCTAACATTCTGACCTCTACCTCTGGCTGCTTGACCCCTACCTCTGGCTGACTGAGCAGGTGGTGCAGCAACTGGTGCCGGAACCATGGAACGAGGACACAATCTAGCAATGTGCCTCGGATCACCATAAGTATAAATAACCTCGGCTGTTGTGATTGCTGACCCTAAAACTAACCCTGTCGACCTGAATAACCACCCTGGTAACTCTAGAGTAGAGGTGCACTAATAGGAGCTGGTGGTGCATTGTAGGCTAACTGGTCGGAATAATGCATCTGAGGGCCACGACCACTTGAGGCACCGTGGGATGCCTAGAGTGCTGAATGAAATGGCCTGGGAGGATGGACTCTACCAAAAGTATCCCTACCTATAGATGAGGCACCGTTGATCTCACCGGAATAATGAGGTCTCTTGTCAGACCCCTGACTTCCCTGAGCAAGAACCATCTCGGCTCGTCTGGTGACATTAGCAACTGCCTGAAAAGAAATCTTACTCATAGTCTCCTTTGCCATCTGCAATCTGATAGGCTGAGCAAGTCTGTCAAGAAACCTCCCCACCCTCTCTCTTTCGGTCGGAAGAAGAAGAATAGCATGACGGGCCAAGTCCACAAAACGGGTCTCATACTGAGTAACAGTCATACTGCCCTGATGGAGACGCTCAAACTGACGCCGACGCTCCTCTCTCAATGTGATAGGTAGAAACTTCTCTAGGAAGAGCTGAGAGAACTGGTCCCAAGTAAGAGCAGGCGACCCAGCTGCTCTGGTCAGCAAATAATCTCTCCATCATTTCTTGGCGGAACCAGTCATCTGAAATGCAGCAAAATCGACCCTATTAGTCTCCACTATACCCATGTTCCGTAGAACCTCGTGAAAGTCGTCGAGATACTCTTGGGGATCCTCTGAAGGAGCACTACTGAAGTGAACTGGGAAGAGTTTGGTAAACCTGTCCAACCTCCATAAAGCCTCAGAAGACATAGCTGGCCCATCTCCTACATGTGCCGCAACAACCTGCTAAACTACTCCGACTGGCTGAGCTACTGGAGCCTGATACTGGGGAGTTGTCTGCTCCGGAGCGGGAGTAGTAGGAGTCTAGGATCCTCATCCATCCTGAGAAACTGATGGTGCCATGGGAAATGTGCTAGTCTGGGCCACACTCTCCATAAGGCCCACCAAACAGACCAAAGAGTCCTGAAGTACTGGGTGGCAATGAACCCCTCCGGAACCTGAGCTGGTCCGGCACGAACAGTCTGGGCTGGAACCTCCTCGTCAAGATCTATCTGAGGCTCCACAACAGGGGCTGCTTCTCGGGCTTTGGGCGGAGCCCTGCCCCTATCTCGGCCTCTAGCACGGCCTCGGCCTCGACCTTTGCCCCGCTTAGAATCTGCCACTGGAGGCTCTGGCTGCTTCTCAGCTAAGAAAGCGATACGTGTTCTTGCCATCTGCGATAGAATAAGAGTAGAAGAGTTCAATTAGTATTGAGAAAACAACATCGCACGATATAGGAGAATATAAGTGAAATTTGTTCCTAATCTTCATAGCCTCTGGAAGATAAGCACAGACGTCCGTACCGTTCCTCTAGACTCTACTAAGCTTGCTCGTAAATCGTGAGACCTAGGCAACCTAGTGCTCTGATACCACCGTCGGGACCGTGATGGCGCCAAATATTTCACTTGCTAGGTAAGCCAATGTTAGAGAATCATTAAACCAATCCTTATTCCATTTAGTGATTAACAACAAGTTAGCTAAGAGGAAATATAGTGAGTGCGGAATAATATAAAATTTTTATTAACTACTACCACCCTGATCTGGAGTCACAATTCACGAGCATTCTAGAATTCACTACAAGTAATAGTCTAGAAGAAATACAAGTATTTGAATAAAAGAAACAGTAAAACAGAAAAGATAGATGAGGACTTCAAGGTCCGTGAACACAGACAGATCTACCTTGAGTCTCCGGATAGCGGTCCAATAGCTAAAATCTCGATCAACCCGAACTGGTACCAAAATATGCACAGAAAGTGTAGAGTGCAGTATCAGTACAACCGAACCCATGTACTGGTAAGTGTCGAGCCTAACCTCGACCAAGTAGTGACGAGGCTAAGGCAAGGCACCTACAAATCAACCTGTACATTTTAATAATGTATATACAAATAACAGTAATGAAGAATTAAACAGGAGATATCGAGAGAGGGAAAATGCTGGGGGAAATACGAGATAAAGAACTACAACAGATTAATAACTGGAACAACCAATATATTATGAATCAACAGGAACATGAATACAGTAAAGGAAAAATGCACGGCATCACCCTTCGTGCTTTTACTCTCAATCTCACCATAAACTCAATAGAAATGGCACAACATCATCTTTCGTGCATTAACTCTCATATCATGGCACGACATCACCCTTCGTGCATTAACACTCGCAATATGGCACGACATCACCCTTCGCACCTTTACACTCCCAAACATGGCACGACATCACCCTTCGTGATTTTAATACTCTCCCTTACCATAATGCAATGCATAAATAACAATAGGGAGATAGAATAACAAGTACAAGCCTTACTTCAATATTTGGTTCCACAATATCAATCTCAACCTTGAAATAAATTCTCAATTATCACTAGAAAATCCGTAAACATGATAAGAATGATCAATTTAACAACACTAGTTTAAATACGTAGCTATTAGGCATAGGAAAGAGACAATATAAGAAAAACGGAAGAAACATGGAAAACAGGTAAATTGGCGGCGCATATGTACTCGTCACCTCACATATACGCCGCTCACATGAATTTCACATAGCAAATAGTCTAAGGTTCCTAATTCCCTCAAGTCAGGGTTAGACACAACACTTACATTGCTCCGAAGGCAACTTAATTCTCAGTCACAGCTTTTCCTCTAGAATTTACCTCCAAACCACACGTATCTATTCAAACATGACTCAATAATATCAAATATTGCTAAAGGAATCAGTTATATTGCATAAATTAAATTTCCCAAATTTGCCTCCAAAAGGTTAAAAATCGACCTCGGGCCCGCTTGGTCAAAATTCGAGGTTCGGACCAAAATTCATTTACTCATTCACCTCCGAGCCCAGATATATAATTGGTTTTGGAATCCGACCTCAAATTGAGGTCTAAATCCCCAAATTTTTTGAAATCTCTAGTTTCAACCCAAACCCCTAATTTTAACATGAAAACTCTAGATTTTAGGTTGATAATTCATAAAATGAAATAAATGGCCAATTCCCGTTTTTGAAAGAAAATAGTTTAGAATCACTTACCAACAATTTGAGAAGAAAATAACTCTTGAAAATCGCCTCTAGTCCGTTTGGTTTTTGAGAAAATGAAATAAATGGCCAATTCCCATTTTTGGATTTTGTTAAGTGCTGGGCGACAATGTGCATCGCGTTCAAGAGACATCGCTCGTGAAGAAAGTCTGCCCCCCCCCCAGTGCCTAACACTACGCGTTCGCGATAGGCTTGACGTGTTCGCGAAGAGTAATGCCCCTATCGCTTCGCGTTCGCGAAGAAGAAAATTCCGGCCTTATCAATTTACTCTTCGCGTTCACGGGAGTACCTATGCGAATGCGAAGAAGGACATTCTAGTACACATGTTGTAGCAAAATACCAGATTTTTCCAAGTCTAAAACATCTCTTGGCTTATCCGAAACTCATTCGAGCCCTCGGGGCTCCAAACCAAACATGAACACAAGTCTACAAAAATCATACGAATTTGCTCACCCGATCAAATAGCCAAAATAACACCTAAAACTATGAGTTTAGCACCAAATCAAATGAAATTCTCAAGAACACTTTAAAATTTCTATATTCTCAACTAGGCGTCCGAATCACGTCAAATCAATTCCATTTCTCATCAAATTTCACAGACAAGTCTTAAATATCATAATAAACCTGTACGGGCTCCGAAACCAAAATACGGACCCGGTACTAACAATGCCAAACATTAATCAATTCTTAAAAATAATTAATTTTTCATAAAAAAAATCATAACTTGAGCTAGGAACCTCCGAATTCGATTCTGGGCATACGCCCAGGCCCCATAATTCGATACAGACCCACCGGGACCATCAAAACACAGATCCTGGCCCGTTTACCAAAAGTGTTGACCGTAGAGAATTAAAATTAACTTTTAAGGCAAAAATTCTTATTTTTATAAATTTTCAACATAAAAGCTTTTCGGAAACACGTCCAGAATGCACACGTAAATCGAGAAGGGTCAAAATGAGATTTTTACGGCTTAATAGCGCAAAATCGAGTTCTAAAATATAAGATGACCTTTTGGGTCATCACATAGTCAATAGTGACTGGATTACCATCCTACTAAGCTCTGAAGCACACTTTGGAAATGAAGGGTTAATGGATCATTGTCTAGTAATAATAAATTGGAAAAATGGGCAGCAACCTAACCAATACAAATTTAAATACTTTAACATATGGAGTCAGGCATGAAACTTTCAGCAGATAGTTAAACTCAGTTGGGAAAGAGATATAACTGGTTCAAAAATATTTGGTTTGGTGAGAAAATTGAACAAGCTCAAATCCACCCTTAGGAAAATTAATAAAACAAACTTCAGTGATGTGGAAATCAATACAGAAAAGATCAAGGAGGAGATGTATGAATGTCAAAGTAAATTGCATAAGGATCCCAGGAATCTACAACTAATAGAGCATGAAATGAGATTAACTAAAGATTATCAAAAATGAAAGCTGGCCAGAGACCAATACTTCAGACATAAGTGTAAGATTCAATGGCTAAACTATGGAGCTCTAAATACTAAGGTTTTTCATAGTATTCTTAAAGCCACGAGAAATACCAACAGGATATTCACAATCAGAAACAATAATGGGGATATCATTAATGACTTACTAGGGATAGCACAAAGCTTTTTTGAATTCTACACAGCTTTACTGGGATCCTCAAGCACTAACAGAACCAGAGTTTGCAACTCAACTGTGAAGGAAGGTCCTGTGGTATCGGGGGAGCATAGAAAGATGCTTGTAGAAAAATTCACTAAACAAGAGACGAAAACAACTCTATGGGAGATAGAAGGAGAAAAAGCCCTAGGATCAGATGACTATAGTAGACAATTCTTTAAAGACTGTTGGGATATCATTAAAGATGAACTTTTAGCTGGTGTGATGGAATTCTTCAGATCTGGTAAAAGTTTAAAGATATGGAATGCAACTATACTTACTCAAGTACCTAAGAAGGATCATGCTGAAATATTTGGTGATTATAGACCTATAGCATGTTGCAATACCATATACAAGATAGTCTAAAAAATGCTATCTAATAGATTGAAGAAGGTACTGCCAAAAATTATCTCAATTAATCAGAGTGCATTTCTAGCATGGAGGTATATTTCTCAATATGTACTTATCTGCCAGGATTTGGTTAGGCTGTATAATAGAAAGCACACTACCAGCAACTGCCTGATAAAGATTGACTTGAAAAAAATATATGATACTATTGAATGGGAGTTCGTGGAAGAGATGTTGCATGCACTGGATTTCCCATAAAATTTCATCCAATGGATTATGAATTGTATCACTACTGCCAAATACTGTATTACAATCAATGGGGAGTTGTATGTAGAAGAGGGCTAAGGCAAGGGGACCCTATCTCTCCTCTTCTATTTGTTATGTGCATGTAGTATTTTACAAGAATAATAAATTAAGTGGCAAAACATCAAGAGTTTGGGTTTCATAAAAAGTGCAAAAGTCTTAGGTTGAACCATCTATGCTTTGAAGACGATGTGTTATTATTTAGTAGAGAGGACTTCCAATTTGTTTTCCTTACGCTGAGGGGACTAAAGACATTCTCCAATGCTTCTGGATTATGAACAAATTCAGCAAAATCAAATATCTTCAGTATGAGCATGCAACCTCAATGTGAGGCAGATTTACTAGAGCTGACTGGCTATGCAAAAGGCACCCTGTCTTTCAGATATCTTGGAGTACTAATTTTAGCTAGAAAACTATCTAAAATGGATTGTGAAATTCAGATTGAGAGACTTACAGTAAGAGTAAGAAGCTGGGGTACTAGACATCTCTCCTATGCTGGGAGAGTGATGCTAATTAACTCAGTCCTACTCCATGTTCACAGCTACTGGGCTTCCATTTTTATTCTACCAAAGTCAGTGTTCAAAGGTATCTCTGCAATATGTAAAAACTTCCTATGTGATGTCAAATTGGTTTCAAGCAGACCCTTACTTGTGGCTTGGGACCTGGTATGCAGGCCAAATAAATAAGGAGGCCTGGGAATAACAGAGTGCCAGAGATAGAATGAAGTTGCTATAGCAAAATCTGTTTGGAACATTGCCCAAAAAGCTAACAATAAGTGGGTCAAATGGATTAATAATATCTACCTAAAGATGTTGTTTGGTGGCAATACGCCCCACCACTTGATTGTTTTTGGTACTGGATAAGGGTATGCATTACAAGAGATACATTTACACATGGTTTTGTGATAAATTCTTGGATAAAAGCCCAAGGCAAATATACAGTGAGCAGTGGTTACAAATGGAGAATGGGGGAGCAGGAGAAGTGGCCATGGTGGAGATGGATATGGAGCAGAGGAAATGTGACAAAACACAATTTTATCTGCTGGTTGGTGATGCATAAACAATTACTAACAAAAGATAGACTATATAGATTGGGCATTAATCAAGATGACAAGTGTGTAATGTGTGGTAACAACATAGAGACCATAGAACATCTGTTTTTTGAATGTGCATTCTCCCAGATTTACCTACAAGGTATACTGAGGTGGACACAGAATGGAGTGCAACAAATGAACATAAATGGGATATGGAGGAGGTTAACAAGGAGCACTAAAGGTAGAAGCTGCAGGGCTTTTGTCATTGCAACTATGACAACACTGGTCTATCGTATTTGGAAAGCAAGAAACTTGGCTTACTGTGAATCCAAATTACCATGACCTGAATTTGTGATTGAACAGATAAAGCAAGAGTGTAAAATGCGGGAAAGAATATTCCTCAACATGAAGCAGGGCAGCAAAGAAAGGGAATGGCTGAGCAACACACTTAGTTTAGTTTGAATTAGAGAGTTCATAGTTTACATATTATAGATATAAGAAACAAATGCAAAGTTATATATGAAGCATAAAATAGGAAAGAGAGAAGGGAACTAATAGGAAAGGAAGATTGTAAGTAGCTGAGAATATTGCACCTGTTCGTGGAGATTAATAATTTTTTGCTCTTCACCAAAAAAATAAGACTAAGAAAATACTCAATTTTGAATTACAAGGGAATATGTTGTATATATATATATATATATATATATATATATATATATATATATATATATATATATATATATATATATATATATATATATATATATATATATATATATATATATATATATATATATATATATATATATATATATATATATATATATATATATATATATATATATATATATATATATATATTTTTTGCTTTTTTACCTCCTCAAAATAAATTTTACATTGGACATAATTGTAAATTAAGTTACTTTCCTAATATTTAAGATATTTAAATCACTTAAAATTTTGGTTTTTAAATATTTTCTTATTCAACTAAGTAAGAAGTCCTAATTTTTAGCCTTTGTCAATGATAACATATTAATTAATAAGAAAACGTGAGTTTCTTACACCCAATAATATACTATTTAGGAAATAATATTTACCTACAATAAAAGACTAAAATTTAAAACTAATTCCTTTTCTTTTCATTTCAAACTTGATCTTTATCACACAAAAATATATATTCTGAAGTCCTTCAATTTATGTTAAATATTATAAGAAACACTTCATTTAATAGTTATTTAATTATTATTTTTAAAGTTTTAGAGCTTAAAATTAATTAAAATTTACTTATAATTTTTTTTTCTTATTTGAACCATGAAGAAAGTTTAAATGAACTTTGTATAAGTTTTACATGTAAGCTATATAAATGATAAAAAATAAAATAAAGGAAAAATAAAAAGATTTAAGAAAGAAGAGGTACGAGTTCTTGGTAGATAGTTCATTTTTTTAAAATATACTAGGCTTTTGCACTAATAATATTATTCAAATATACTTTTAACTTTCAGAAGTTTTAAATGCACTATTATAATTATGATCAATATTGAGCAGAAATCAACAAAAGGTACAAAATTAACAAGATAATTTAAGAGAGAATTATTAACTTTCCCAAACATAGAGAGTTAGCCTCACATATCTTGATGCTGGCCCTTTTAAGCGTATCACAATGTTTTTTTAATCATTGATACATTTAGCTAAATATGAGTGGGTTTATTAGAGCTTTCAATTGTAGATTATCTTACTAACTTGCCTTTTTTTTTTTTTTTTTTTTTAATGTCTTTTTTTTTTCTCGGTTTATTATTGCACTTTGATTTTGTATTTATTTAAAGTTTGTAGATTTGCTTATATGTTGTAAGTTGTATACTTCAAGATTATTTACATTTTCAAGGTTCTTGTCCGCTAAACTGAAATTCTGAAATTATAAACTTTGGAACAAATTTCAAGTTGAATCATTGATGTTGAGGACTTCTAAGATAGTTTCTTTAATTATTGAAATAACACTTTTATTTTATAATTTAATATTTTTAAAAATAAATATATACTCATTGAGACAGAATTCAGATATTACGGGCGCGTACCCTAAAACTAGTACTCATTCCGTTCCAGTTTATGTGAACCTATTTCCTTTTTAGTCTGTTCCAAAAAGAATGACCTACTTTTAAATTTGGAAATAATTTAGCTTAAACTTTCAATTTTACCCTTAATGTGAAACTTTTATAATCACACAAATACTCTGGATCACATTTTTCTTAAATTCCGTACTCAGTCAAACATGTTCACGTAAATTGGAACGGAATGATTACATTCAAAAGCGTAAAAAACAAAAATGCAAAAGTTTTGAAAGGTGCATATATAAAAAGTATTCGGATAGATTATACCATGACAGCGGGGGTCAAATGTTTCATCATAATTGATTGAGTCTTGCTAAGAGTGCCCTTCGATGACCAGAGCTTAGCCTTTGGTTTTCTAGTGCTAGGACGTGCAATACTTGTTCGTTTTTCAAACCTTTTGAAAATGCACTTAATTTTTTCATCCATTTGAAAAAGCCTAATACTTTTTAATTTTTGTTTTATAAGGTACACAAAGATCGAACCGTTAAAAAATAAACAGAGAAGATATATTAGGAAAATATCAGTGCAACATGCATCTATTACAGGGAATAAAGCATGCATAGGGCACTTATTAGGGCTGCATTACATTATTTATTCTTACATCCAGTGAAACACCGAATGCAGGGCCTGCATTAATACATGTTTTACACAACTTAGTTTTATTAGAAAGCAGATGCATAATCATGCTTCGGCCTTTCCTAATCCGCCATGCTTTATGAACACAAAGGCCTTTGCATTCTCTGTGAGAACCAAACGCCTATATCCATTTTCCTCAGTGATGCCTACATTTTGGCAAGTAAACTCCTCTCCGTAGGGACAGAACACTAGCTTATACGTCGAGCCACCAAGAGGCTTAATTTGAAACCAGCTATTCACATCCAGGGGATTTCCCAACTTTGCACCTGTGCTTATTGTGCTGTACTTTCGAGGTATAGGGTAGTTGTCTACCTTCCACACTGTTAGGTTAGCACACTTATTACTATCAAAATAGAAATTGATGTTTAACGAAGAAGACTCCACAATCTGCTGATGTTTGGGCTCTTTAGGTTTGAAGTAGACTGCTATACCTGTTAAGACATAGTAATATAATACAACAAAATAATCAAAAATTGTGTTGCATCCTTTAAACAAAGTAAACTTTTAGATGACATGCTCACATATTCACCTTTGTCGAGATCACTGCGGGATTGCACCACTGCTGTGGGACAAGCGTTTTCTTCTTGATCTCCGATATTAGCAAGCCGTACACCACCGCCGCCAGCTCCCCAACAAGATGAAAATACGAAGTACCTGGTGTTTACTTGTAGGGGATAACCATCTGTATCGTGTACAGCCCTCAATAATTGGTTCGGAGTATCAGTGGTGCAAGTTGCCAAGGCTGACAAGGGAACTAATGCAAGAGAAAACAAGAGGAAGATGATCTTCATTTTTTTTGTTTCTTTAGATTGGATATGCGATATTTGTTTTGGATGCTTTATTCGACCATGCTAACCTTGAATTTATAGAGAAGAAATGTGCCATGATATTATTCTTCCAATGTGAACACAGGGGCAGCTCAACCAGTGTCGTACGCAAAATTTTTCGTAAGTCCGTATCATATTTTGTAATAGGTAAACAAAGAAGTGAACAAATGAATAACTATAATGACATTGTATTTATTAAAAAAAATAAAATTCAAAACATTACTATAAATCTTTACAACGAGTTTTTATTTTCTAAATGTATTAATAATAATCTTGTTAGAAATACTAGTACCAAATATGTCTTTTTCCAAGAATGATTTGAGTATATTTATTGTCAAATTGACTAACAAATGAATTCTTGTTCAAGTGACTTTTGTTGTTGCTTAATTTTGTTAGAGGTCCTTACTAATATAGAATATATTTTAATTCTTTTTTAATAAATAATGTCTTCAAAACAATAAAAACATAAGGGTTCCACCAAAAGGATTCGTACTCCCGACATACTAAGAAGTTGAAACGCTTAACCAGTTGGACAATGAGTTATTTTATTTCAAGTGTTGTCACCTTTATCGTTTTTATGTATTATTTGGTTTTGCATATGTCTATATATGTATTTAATAAATCTTTCCGATGAAGCGGTGTCACGCATCCCATAAGGTGGCTCCGCCCCTGTGCTCAACGGATTTCGTGGCCTAAGATGAAATCATATTGAGAGGCTCTTAAATTTATTTTATAAAATATTTACACTAACAATAAAATTTACTTTTAAATCATTTAAGACAAAAAAGCGAATTTCAAAAACAAATTAGGAAAAAGAGCACAAAAAATAAAGTGGTGGACTATCGAATGTCGAGGTCTAGAACTCAAATTGAAAATTTTGATTTGGCTATCATCACAAACGAGAAAAAGAATAAGCGTACATATATAACGTAATAGCTTAAGTTTTGAGTATTGACGGTGTCAAAAGTATTTACTCCTGATCAATTTAAACGATTGTTGTAGTTTATTCTATTAAGTAGCACGCTTATTGGTGAATATCTACTACCACTATTACTACTACCACTACCACCACTATCTACTATTACTATTATTATTACTATCACTACTGCTACTATTATTACTACCACTACCATCACTACCACTACCACCACTATCACCACTACGATTATTACCACTACTGTTACTATGATTACGACTACTATTACTACTGCTGCTACTATTATGGTCCCAAAGCCTTAGAGTCGCCCCTATGTGAAGTATGAACAACGTGTGTTTATGACATAATTGTCATTTCCGTCACCCTCCCGACACTTACATTTTTTTAAAGCTAGTATTACTAGTATTATATGATCTTTCACTATTAGTTATTTATTGAAGAATTCCAAATCGTCGCACGAAATAAATGCATGAAGCGGCACAAATTACGTAACACACAGATTAATCAGTTCCACTGTGGGTGTGTTTGGTACGAACGAAAATATTTTTAAATATTTTTTAATTTTATCATGTTTGGTTGGATTAAATATTTTGGAAAATATTTTTCTAGTGAACTCATTTTTCATCAATTAGAGGAAAATGTTTTCCCCATCAAAACAAAAAAAAATACTTTCCCAAAACTCTTTTCCAATCTTCCCCTATTCCACATATCCCCACCAACCCACCCCACACCTCCAGCTACCCACCTCCACCCCACGCCCATGAACTCATTTTTCTCAAATTGGAGGAAAATATTTTCCCTATCAAAACAAAAAAAAAACTTTCCCAAAACTCTTTTTCAATCTTCCCCCTATTCCCCATATCCCCACCAACCCACCCCTATTCGCCATGTCCCCATAACGAGTATCTTTTCATGATGTAGAAAAAAATATTTTCTTTCATTTCAACAAATGAGTACTTTATTTTCATGTTATAGAAAGAGTAATTTCTTTTTCAACTAATAAAAAGAGAGTACTTTAGCAAAAATTTTTACATTATTTTTGCGTCAAAAAGTAAAGCAGCACATTAGTTCCTTTGGATTTGTGTGATTTTTAGAAGAATAATTAAATTTTCGGAGAAGGTTCAAATATACCCCTATACTTTTGAAAATGGTCTAAGAATACCCCTCGTTATACTATTGGATTATCTATACCCCTGCAGTCATACTTTGGGTTCAAATATACCCCTCATTTAAACGGAGGGACATATGTCATCATCTTATTGGTCAATTCTAAATATCTCCTAATTAATTAAAAATACCCATTATCCATACCTGAAAAATAATTTTATAAAGCAATTATTTTTTTGTAAAAATTGAAGAAAAAAAAAGATTTTTTTTTTACTAAAAACAGAAAAAAACGAATTTTTCTTTTCATTTTTTACAAAAACCTCTGCTTAAAAAAACGGAAAAATATTTTTTAAAATAATGTTTTTGTAAAAAGTGAAAAACAAAACTGAAAAATAATTTTCTAAAGCAATTAAAAACTGAAAAAATTGAAAATATGTTTTTCGAATTTTTAGAAAAACATTGCTTTATAAAAACTGAAAAATAATTTCTAAAGCAATTATTTTTGTAAAAACTAAAGAACAAAAACTGAAAAGCAATTTTCTAAAGCAATATTTTTGTAAAAATTAAAAAAATAAATATTTTATTTTTTTCAGTTTTTAGTTTAAAAACATTCAGTTTTTTTCCAGTTTTTAATTGCTTTAGAAGATTATTTTTTAATTTTTTTTCCAGTTTTTACAAAAATATTTTTTTAAAAAATATTTGTCAGTTTTTTTGATGCAGAATTTTTTGTAAAAACTGAAAAAAAAAAATTGTTTTGTTTTTTTCAGTTTTAGTAAATAAAAAATCAGTTTTTTCCAGTTTTTACAAAAAAAAAATTGCTTTATAAAATTATTTTTCGGGTATGGATAATGAGTTTTTTTAATTAATTAGGAGATATTTAGAATTGACCAATAAGACGATGACACGTGTTTTCCGTTTAAATGAGAGGTATATTTGAACCCAACGTACGACTGCAGGGGTATAGATAACCCAATTGTATAACGAGGGATATTCTTAGACCATTTTCAAAAGTACATGGGTATATTTGGACCTTCTCCGTTAAACTTTTGAAGAAAATAGAGTCCTGAAAGTGTTGGCTATTTTGGGGAGGGTGGAGGGACATGGAGACTTGGGGGAAGGGGGTGAGGAGAGTAGCATAAAAAATACTTTATACTCTCTAACCAAACACACCGTTAATGAACTGATTTTGCACTTGTAAGACCGATACCAGTACTAACCAATCTTCTATTATGTTAAATACTCAATACCAGGCTTAACGATACGATTCAACTACTTGAAAAAGTTTATCTAAGATGTTAGCATATTTTTGCTAAATTACAACAAACTTTTACTATTACCTTATGGATGTTATAGAAAACCACAATCACGAGAAAATAGTAAATTAATTAAAGAAAGTTAGCTTACAATTTGAAGATAAATCATCTCGTGGTCTCTTGGCCTCAATGAGCCATCAGATTAAGAATCCATGATCAATGGCATGGAGGATATTAAGCAAGATATTTAATTTGTGGTTGCACAGATATGAAGCGATCGAGGTGGATTTCAAAGTTTTTTATATGATGCCTGATGGTGCTCACTAGAACTAATTAACCTGTGTCCGGTATTTACACTAAATAATATAATTATAAACTTATAGTTAAATGATTTAATGTACGAGAAGATATATATTCCATTCTTTAAAGTATAGATTTGTGAGAGAAGTCTATGTGCAAACACATTTCATGAATATATATATTAGTTGGATATAAACATAGAGATAAATTTTTACTATCCTCTCTATAAAGATTCCTTATAAATTGTATGGTAATGTTATTCTACATCTCAGAATTGTTCACTTGCATGTTTACACATAGTAGTAATTCTTTTACTCCATCAATCTGAACGAGCATTATACTCTAATGTTTTTACTTTCTCGCTACCTAGGCTTCCCAAAAACACCTAAGAGAAAAAGCCATTTGGGCACTCGAAAGGAAACAAATAGTATATCTCTCTCTCATATCTATCCCTTCGCCTCTTTCTTTTTCATTGAAGTTGTAGCAATCCTATTGACTTTACTGTCCTTTGACGCGTTAAAATATTCTCGTTTTTGGGCTGATAGCCGTTCGTTAAAAAAAGTTGAAAAGTAAAAACTTAAGAAATACGTAGGAAATAATGTCTAGTTAAATATAAGTGGGGTCTCTATAATTGCACAATTATCCAAAGACGACAAAAAAGAAGTTGGGGCCAATGGATGAATGGACGGACGACGTCAAATTTCCTCGTTTAAGCGTATAAAACTCCAAGTTCACGAAACATAGTTAAAAAGTTGAGAAAATGGGAATACAATAGTCACTACGAGTATTTTAGAAGGAGTGGGCGCAATATATGTTTTATATATGCCTCAGCGAGGCGTAAGCTCCGAAGTACCAGGTGTAAGCCCCAAAGCCCCATGCGTATTTAATTTTTAATATTTTATAAAATAATATAATTACAGAAAATATTTATAAATAGATAAAATTACCTAAACATTAAAGAAAACTATAAATATGTGAAATATATTTATATAGATGCACTCCATCCCTACAAAAAAGCTAGTTAAAATAATTTATTATACGCTACTTACAAGCACAAGTAATTTGAGTCAAAAAGAATAAAGTTTTGTACATGGAGGAACAAAAGGATGACTAACTTGCAATTTTGAACTTTGAACTTGCTACTATGAAAGAGAATGAAGTTCTCTTTGTATTTGTAAGAAAATTTGAATATTCGTTGTTCTGGAAAATATTAGCAGACCAGCGAACAAGATAAATAATTGAGAAAGACCATAATTAAGGTTTTAATCAATAAAAAAGGTCTTGACTTTTAAATTTAATACATTCCAGTTTCTTTTTAAATTTTTTGAGTAATTACAAGCTGACTTTCGAGAACTTGGGTATTATAAGGACTTATTCAATAAATTTTGTTTTAATTTGAAAAAGTCTCTGGGGTTTATGCCTCACTACAAAAACGCGCCTCAAACAGACATACGCCTCGAATTGTTTGGTATACGCCTCTTGAGACTTTTGTCCCACACCATCGCCTCAAGGCATTTTTGGTACGCCTCGCCCCAGGACTCACCTCGAGACTCGACATAAAAATGCATTTTAAAACACTAGTTAGTACTACTCCTTAAGTATCATTGTAGCCTATTTAATTGCACAATTATTCAAAGACGACAAAGAAAATTTGGAGCAACGGGATGTTAGGGGTGTGATACGACGTCAAATTGCCCTGTTAATGCAAAAGTTGCATTTTATTATACAAACAAATTAACTAAACTACCTTTCAACGTTATCTAATGACATTGATCACGTGTTTATCCTTGAAAGTTGAAGCAAAAGACAAGTTTAATTTTCGGACAACCAACGCTATATTGTAAAATGGACACGGCGAGGCTACTCTAACTACTAGAAATCCGATAAAAATCGATCAAAAAAACCGATCAAAGTTAGTCCGTAATAACCAATAACCGATCAAAACGCGACTATTTACGTGTGGACGGTATTTTAGGGGTCGGAAAGGAATACCGACCAAAGTTAGTCGGAAATTACCGACCAACTTTGGTCGGTCAATTAAATTCAAAACCAAAATTGCAAAAAATAAAACCGACCAAAGTTGGTCAGTATTTTAATTATGTAATCAAAAGACGGCCTTCAACGGTGCCGGCGGTGGTGGTGTGCGCCTTGCTAATCTCGGAGGTCAAGAAGAAAACACTTGTCCCACATCAGTTGTGCAACTGACGATGGTATCGCGGTTTATTTTAAACCTAAAGAGCCCAAACATAAAAGTTGGTCGGTTTTATTAAAAAGTAAAATTACCGACCAAAGTTGGTCGGTTGTTTTAAATGACCGGCCGAATTAACCGACCAATTTTGGTCGGTTTTTTTAATATTAATTTTTATTTATTTTAATTGAAAAATCGATCAAATTTGATCGGTTTCTTGAAAAATAAATTTCGCGGGACTCAAAAATAGTTTTCCGGATTTTTGCGCTAAAGAAAACCGACCTAAATTGGTCGGTTTCGTAAAATAAAATTAAAAAGTAAAATATTTTAAAAAACCGACCAACTTTGATCGATTTTTTGGTTGGTTTTTTTGACCGATCAAAATTGGTCGGTCGACCTTGATCGGTTTTTGCCGAATTTCTAGTAGTGTCTTCGCCTTTATTCGTTTGTTTTGTTGGAATTTCGTTTTTATTCCAAGAAATGTCGGGATGTATCATGTTGGTAGTGACTCACTTTTTTTACACAATTTTTTCTTCTTCTTTTTGGGTAGATAACTTAAACATAATTATCATCAAAAGTTGTGTAGAGTGATAAATACTTTTTCATCTTTAACCATAGATTTCGAGTTCGAACCCTACATATATAGAGTATCCTTAGGGAGCACTTTACTCTCTCAATATGAGGCTTCTCAATACAAATTTAGATTTAGTCCAACCCCAATGCGGATACTGATGATGGAAAACCAAAAAAAACTTAGACATAATTAAGTTCCCTATCTCATGTACTCAATGGTGAATACGCAATAAATTTAGGTGAATTCATTACTTTTTGCTCAAACTCTATATATTATATGTATTAAGTATTTCATTACATATCTATAACTTACTTACTGTAAACTTACTAGGTTCAGCGAACAAATACAAGAAACTTTTCTTTTCTTATTAGATCTTCGCAGCTCTCATATTTTAGTTACACATAAGAGATCTAAAAAAGATATTTTCTTAAATTCAACATTGTTAAAGGCCAAGAAGGTCTAAAACCTCCCTAATATTTTATGAATAGCTTCTCTTTAATTTCCCACAATTTTAGTACAATAAAAGATCGCACCAATAATGCCACAATTAAACCCACGTGGTTCACACTAGAGCAAAATCATGGTACATCTCCTCTATAAATTCAAGAGGTAAGCAAGAGCAATAAAGCATCCAAAACAAATTAAATTCCATAAATCCAACCCAAGAAACAAAAGATGAAGACCGTCTTACTCTTTCTTTCCCTTGCATTCCTTCCCTTTTCAGCCTTGGCAACTTGCTCTACTGATATTCCCAATCAACTATTGAGAGTTGTAAAAGATTTGAAGGGTCATCCCCTCGACAAAAACGCTAGATACTTTATTGTTTCGGCCTTCAACGGTGCCGGCGGTGGTGGTGTGCGCCTTGCTAATCTCGGAGGTCAAGAAGAAAACACTTGTCTCACATCAGTTGTGCAATCCCCTCGTGATACCGACGAAGGTATCGCCGTTTATTTTAAACCTAAAGAGCCCAAACATCAGCAGATTGTGGAGTCTGCTTCGTTAAACATCAATTTCTATCTTGATTATATAAAGTGTGCTAACCTAACCGTGTGGAAAGTCGACCACTACCCTAAACCCGCGGAGCACTACACTATAAGCACAGGTGCAAAGTTGGCAAATCCCCTCGACGTTAACAGCTGGTTTCAAATTAAGTCTCTCGGGAGCTCGTATAAGCTAGTGTTCTGTCCTTATGGAGAGACGTTTACTTGCCATAATGTAGGCATCGTCAATGAAAGTGGATATAGGCGTTTGGTTCTCACAGAGAACGCAAAGGCCTTTGTGTTCATAAAGGATTGCAGAGTTGGAAAGGCCGAAGCGTGATCGTCCATTACCTCTGCTTTCTAATAAAATTAAGCAATGTAAAATATGTAATGCAGGGCCTAAGTCCCAATGCATGGATGCAGAACTTAATAATGTAATGCAGAACTTAATAATGTAATTTCCGTAAACCTATATAATAACAAAACTAAAATTCTTCGGAATTAACTTCAAAATATCAGAGTCACCAACTGGAAAAGTTTGGCCTAACTAAACAGTGGAAAACAAATCCATAAAACGTAATATCACCAATTTCTACAGAACCTAGGATATAGTCATTCCCAAAAAAATTGCAAAAGTATGAGCAGGTTTTGATTTTTTTCACAGAGAGATTAAACTAAATGGACAAGCAAGGAAATAAAAGAAATTAGAAGAAAAGGAAGGGACTAACTGAAAATTTGTAGAGTGATGCACTAAACTGCTGAAGCTTGCTCCAGAACTGCAATTGCCATTGCGGCTATGACTGGAATTCAGAAAATTGTAGCGATTTATTCATGGGGTCATAAAAAACTCCCACGTTTATTTTGTTTGTTTAGTTTCCGTAAACCTATATCTTTCTTATGTTATCTTACTATATTAAAAGTTCGAAAGCCCTTGGCGAAAATGTCGTTCGCCTTTTTTACCCTTAAAAAATAGATTTCACATTAGACAAATTTGGCATTTCATTATATTTCTAATTTTTAGGACTTTTAAAATTAACTAAATTTTTTAATTAAATATTTCCTTATTTAAAGTATGTAAGAACTCCTAATATTTAGGAATTTAAATCTTTCCATAATATTTTCTATAAATAAGGAATCATATTACTTCTAATAGAATTAGAGGGAAAAAATATTTTCAGAAAGAAATATATATCCTTTAGGATTCCTTTACAATTATTGCCGTAAGAAAAGAAAATTATACTTCTTTTTTAAAGAACACATAATATTATCTTCGTTAACAACACGTAAACTTATATAATTGTATTATATTATATTATTATTTTTATTCTTAACTCAAACGGATAATAAGAATAAGTATAAATATTACTTATGTGTTCTTGGCTCTTGGGCAGGAAAAAGAAATTTATACTGTTTTGTGAAGAATGTGTAATAAGCAGACAACTCCTTCTATGATTAAAATATTTCTAACAAATAATATCTCAGTAATTTTCTATATCTATGCTATACTATAAGGACGAAGTCACTTAGCGAAATATCGTACATCCTTTTTACACTTAAATTAATGTCGCGCTAGATAATATAGTCATTTAATTATTCTCCTAATATTTAGCAAATTATATTTAATTATTGTTATATCTATCTATCTATCTATCTATCTATCTATCTATCTATCTTTATTATAAAATCATGAATAATTTATGCTAAATGTTGAACGACTAAAATATACTTAAAATGTTGGTCGACTTTTATACCCTTAAATATTTGTATAGTTTAAGGATCTAATTGTAATTAAATTACTCAATGATGAAATTCTTTTTTGAATTAAACTACACATACATCGACCCTATAAAGTTGATCCTACTTGAATTAGAAAAGCACATTAATAATTTTCTTTTAAAAATTAAAGTGTCTTACGTAATTTACTACAACATATGTTGTAGATTGAATTTTAACTTATGAGCAAATTTTAAATGATTTACCGATTTATAAAGCTTAAAAGAAAAACTATAACACTTATTAATGGTACTTATTTTTCCCTATATCTTCCCCGATTGAGAACGTATATATTTATATCTACAACTATCTATTTCTATTTATATATCTATATTATTATACATCTATCTATATCTATTTCTATATCTATATCTATCTATCTATCTATCTATATATATATATATATATATATATATATATATATATATATATATATATATAAAAACACGAATGTTAAAACGTTACATATTGAACGACTAAAATATCTCCGAGATATTAATATACTCTTATACCCTTTAGAGCTAAATTTTCTTTCATACAAATAATTTCGTATTGGATAAAATTGTAAAATTTAAAAATGAGAACTTTGCTTTGAAGAATCAGCGTTCATGAAGGAAATTTCTTGTCGAATCTCTCTTGATTTTAATAGGAATTTATTGCATGTCTATTGTTCCGATTTTTTTTATATGTAACGACCCGACCGATCGTTTTGAGCATTTGCACTTCGCTCGGTGGTTTGCGGGCATGGGTAGCCCCGTATGATGTATTATGACTTATGTGAGTCATCGATTTTGGTTTTCAGGTTATTCGGGATTGATATGGGGAAATGATATTCAACTAGGAGCTTTAAATATGAAAGGTTTGACTAAATTTTAACTATTGCGTAATCGATCTCGGATTTAAATCTTTATGGTTCGGTTAGCTCTGTTAGGTAATTTCGGGCTTTGGAGCATGTCCAGAATGTGATTTGGAGGTCCGTGGTAGAATTAGGCTTGAATTGGCGAAATTGAAAATTTGGCGATTTTCGGTCGGTAGTGAAAAATTTGATATCGGGGTCAGAACGGAAGTTGGAGTAGGTTCGTAGTGTCATTTGTGACGTGTGTAAAAATTTTGAGGCCATTCGGACGTGGTTTGGTTGGTTTCGGCATCGGATGCCGAATTTGGAAATTTAGAAGTTCTTACGCTTGAATCCGAGGGCAATTTGGTTTTGGATGTTGTTTTGAGTGATTCGAAGGTTCGACTAAGTTTGAATGATGATATGTGACGTGTTGGTGAGGTTGGTTGAGGTCCCGAGGGCCTCGGGTATGTTTAGAATGGTTATAGGATGAAATTAGCTGTTGAAAACACTATTGATATTGCTAGTGTTGGATCTCTGAAGTTGGGAACGCGGACCGCGAAGAAATGGTGCAGACAGCGGTGGAATTCCGCGGGGGTGGCAGGATTCTGCGGTCAACGGTGGAGGCTGGAGCGGACAGCGGAAATTAAACGCGACCGCGGAGTGAGGTTCGCGGCCGCGGTGGAAATACGCGGACCGCTGTGAAGTTCGCGGGGGCGGTGAGAATTTTGCGGTCAGCGAAATTTGGAATCCGATGGTGCACTATAATTACGAGATTTGGGGTTTTATTTTCATATTTTGACCTAGAGAGCTCGGGTTTTGGCGATTTTCGAAGAATTTTCAAGAAAACCATGAGGGTAAGTGATTCTAACTTAGTTTTGGCTAAAGTGCATGATTATAACATTTAATCCATCATTTGATTAGAGAATTGGGATGAAAATTGGAGAAAATAGTAGAAACTTCATAAAATGGGTTTTTGAGAGTTGAATGTCGATTCGAAGTCGGATTTTGACAAATTTGGTATGGTTGGACTCGTGAGTAAATTGGTGTTCATAATTTATGATTTTTACCTGATTCCGAGATGTGGGCCCGGGAGCCAGATTTTTGGCCGATTTCGGATTTTTGGCATAATTATATACTTTTTATCGAGGGATTCGATTCTTTAGACTATGTTGATAGTAGCATTCTGATTTTGAATAGATTCAGAGTATTTGGAGGCCGATTCGAGAGGCAAGGGCATTGCGGAGTAAAGATTTGACCGGTTTGAGGTAAGTAATGATTGTAAATCTAGTCCTAAGGGTATGAAACCCCGAATTTTGTATCATTCTACTTTTTCAAGTGACGTACATGCTAGGTGACGGGCGTGTGGACGTGCACTGTTGGGGATTGTGACTTGGTCCGTCCCATAGAAACTGTAAAGTTGCATACTTATTGAAACCATTTGATACTCATATGTTTTAGAAAGAATTCCTGTAAATTGGGCTGAATGCCATGTTTGGGCCTAGCGCCAATGTTGTTTGGACCCTTATGGGCTGTTTCTTATCATCCTCTCTCTGTTTCCGATTGAAAATCTATACTCAGTCATGGTTATACTTGCTTACTGCATAACTCAGTTTTATTACTCTATTTTGATGTATATAAATGTTATTTTGGGCCGAATACCCTGATTTTACTAAAATGCCTGAGTAGCTTGAGAGGTTTGTGACTGAGTGAGGCCGAAGGGCCTGATTGTGAGGATGAGTGTGGATCGGGGCTGCCCGCCTGCAACATACTTTATTATTATAGTACATGAGTTGTCCGTACAACACGTGAGTTGTCCGTGCAGATTATAGCGCTTGGGCTGAAGGAGCCCCTCCGGATTCTGTACACACCCCTAGTGAGCGCATGTACCTACTGAGTGCGAGTGACGAGTGACTGGGAGGTAAGAGTAATTGTGATGTTTGCCCGAGTGGAAAAGAGTGATTGTGAGGTATGCCCGAGTGGCACAAGTGACTGTGAAGTTTGCCCGAGGGGCTGTATATGAGTGGTGTTTTGCCCGAGGGGCTATTTATGATTTTATCATTTTTGCTCACCTTTGCATTTTTCCTCTGCTTGAAAGCTGTTGAAAAATATCTTTAAATAATTTTTACTAGAACTGGGTTTAAACGAGATATTTTGATTCAAATCCTGATTTTTAAAGCATGTGGCATTTTACTGAGATTTTCTGATATGAACGTTATATGCTTTATTGCTCGTCACTACTGCCCAGTCTTTATTTATTGTTGTTACTTACTGAGTTGTACTCACGTTACTCCCTGCACCTTGTGTGCAGATCCAGGTGTAGCTGGACACGGTAGAGGTTGTTGATTATTCTGGTTGCAGATTTTCTCGGGGATAGCAATGTAGCTGCTTGGCGACCGCAACCCTTGCTCTTCTCCCTCTTATCTTACTCTAGTTGTATTTAGCCATTTTCCAGGCTAAGTTAGCCTTGATATTGTTAGACAGATTGTAGTAGATGCTCATGACTAGTGACACCCCGATGTCAGGCTTTTCTTTTCTTTTCTGCGCTTTTGTTTTCTTTGATTTGAACTCCTTAACGAAGGTTTTATGTTAAATAACGTTGAAATTATCTTGGAAATAAAAATATCGATTTGTTTGGAAATGAGTTGGCTTGCCTAGTTCCACGATAGGCGCCATCATGATAGGTTACGTTTTTGGGTCGTGATAGATTGCTATCAGAGCCTAGGTTATATAGGTCTCACGAGTCATGAGCGGGTTTAGTAGAGTCTTGCGGATCGGTACGGAGACGTCCGTACTTATCTTCAAGAGGCTGCAGAACCCTTAGGAAGATTTCACTTTCTTGTATTCTATCGTGCGGAATTGATTTATCTTGGAACATAACTCCTTGAATTCCTTCCACGAATTCGTATGCACACATGAGCGCTCGGTATCAGTTTTACATCGCAAGCTTGTGATTCTACGAACGATGTTTGAGATGTATTCTGTGTTTTGGTGATGGGCTAGTCTAGAGGACTTGAGGCCAGATTTAGACCGCAACTTAGGCTCGGTAGCTTCCGTTGTAACCTGTACATTTGGACTCATATGTCCGGTAATGTCCCCACGAGTAGAATATGTGGCTCGATGAGCGATTGAATGGCTATATGGCAAGTATAATGTGACTGCGGGATGTGTCCAGATGGGTTGAATGAGATGAATAAAGTTTGTTTATGACTCAACAGTTTGCTATTGGGTACTTGAATTCTAACTCGATATGACGTATAGTCTCAAGTTGTGAGTGTATTGGAGGATATTTTACGTTGTTAAATTATGGGGCAAATTAAATTCTCATGTCTTGTCAATGAGTTTGGACTCAAGAAGAGTAAGTGATTGTGTAGTAATTGTGGTTGTGAATGGGCATTTCTAATGTTGATGGATCAAGAATGATGGTCTTCGAAGTTTCTTAGTTGCTTAGAGGAGATGGTTTAACCAAAGTAAGAGTGGCAGATTAGCATATGGATTCTGTGGTAGGGTAGTCGCGTGCCTTGAGAAAGTGTAGAACAGTTTGGGATCGCGATAGAATGTGATTTGGCCTACAGACTTTATTTGAAGTAATGGTTACTGGACGAAGAAAGATTGAATATGGCAAAAAGGAGTTTGTTTGAAATGAAGAGGGATGTGAAGATCTAATTATTGTTTCAGGCGCAATATGACTTGAGTTCGGAAGGTATTGTTGAACTTTCAGTTAATGTCAATAGGGAAAGTACAAACTTATACAAATGGTCGGCGAGCATTAGCTCAGGAAAATTTGATGATTACATAGTTGTTGCACCTAATGCAACATCGTTAGAAGATTTCGGTAAGGAATTCCACATGTGGGTTATCTATGGTGAGTAGTTAGCGGTGGCGTGATGTTGATGAAATTTTAGTGAGAAATATTAGTTGCTACCTAGTAAGAGGTCGAATGTGTGACTGTGGCTGGCGATTCAGAATGTTCATGAAAAGCTTAATAAAAGATTTCGAGAAGTCTAGCGGGTTAACGGTAATTGAGAAGGAAAAATCCTTGCGGGTTCTAATTTTATATAATTGTAGCTTAAGGCTAAGTAGGTGAGTCTGCTATTGACGATTTGATTGCACGATTATGTGTCGTATTATTTTCGATTTGGGGTATACTGGTGAATCAGTTATGACTTGCAGAGGTCGAGATCGAGGATGACTCGGATAAAGAAATTTCTGGACACAATATGTATTACACTCTATTGTTATAGGAGGACCATAAAATAATTGAGTGGTTATTCACTAAGAATGTAGTGTACATGGAGCGGGAATTTGCTCGGTTGTGTAGGAGTGTGAGTTACTCCTTATTTCCCTTGGGTGTTGGTGTGCTAATGGGGCACAGGTCATTTCGGTCCGTTTGGTCGGTTAATTCGAGATTTGAGTAAAGTGGATGACTCTCGAGAATGGTTCTGATGGATTCAAGATTTATATGTAACAATTGGGGATCTTCAGGATGTGTATTTAGCTAGAAATTGAGATTCACGTTGGAGGGTGTCAAGACTTGTGGCATTTCTAGATCATTATGGATTCTACATTTCGGTATCAGGAAAGGGGAAGAATAGTTCGAATTCATAGAAAGTCTCCTTAGAGTAAGTGTTTGACTTGTGGTACCTTTGGGATATATAAAAAGGGAATTCAGCGGCTTATAAGCCTTAGGGCGATGTGATTCTATGCTAGAGTTCGTGGGGCAAGTTTCAGTTAAGGATAGTAGTGTTCTAACAAGGAAAAAGTAGAAAGTTGAAGGCAATTTGGAAAGGGCTTGGAGAAATAGGACAGCTCGGTAGTAGGTTAGGTTAGCACAGTAATGGGTATGATCGGTTCCTTGGATACTTATGATGTGGCTAATATCTACAAGTGTTTCGTGGCAATGCTCTCGGATTTGGCAACCTGTGTGGCTTGGTGGAGTTAGAGGAATTCAGTTCTGATAGCTTGGTTATGTGCAAATGGATTTCAAAGTGTTATGATTTCCTCCTAGAAAGAAGCAAGAAAGAGGTTTCTGACTAATAAGGTATGTAATTTGCTAGTAACTCAGAGTTGATAATGGAATTCTTATGCTTGTCACATGATGGAATAATTGATGTGGTGTGTTGTGCAGGAATAAGATTTACATATATAAGGTCACAGTTCAGTTTTGAAGGGAAGGACATAAATTCTTAGGCAGCATGGACAGTTTCAGATGAATAGGTAAATGATATTACTATTTGGTATGGCGTGATGAGAGTGTACATTTCAGAAGGGGAGGTGTGTTTTGATTTATGGGTACTTCGCTAGTATTGCGGCACTCTCCCGGTTGATCGACTATTGATATTCAAATTTTTGCCAGGTGGCACAGAAGAATTTTTAAAGTATTTCTCATGGGATAATTGTGTGCGAGAGAGGTGTTAGGCATTCGGGCGGTGGAGGTGGAATCAAATATGGTGGTTCGTGTGCTCTATGGATTTGGAGACTGGGAACTCTAATGAGTAGATAATTTCATAGTTGTGGGCTGTGGAGACATATCCAAGGTTAGTCAGAGGTTAGTGTGTGTTGTGATTCAGTCGTTGTTGAGCTTATTTGTATTCTGGAATGAGTTATGAGATACTCTTCCATGCTACGAGGAGTTATGATCCGTTGGTTTTAGGCTCACATGGTGCGGTTCTATTATGGTCTCATAGTGGAATTTGAGTGAGATGAGTAATTATTTATTGCATTATTGAGGCGTATTGGTTATGTTCCTTCGGGTTTCGTGTGGCATCGTACCGTCTGTTTCTCCGTGGTTATGGTAATGCACTTTGAGTACTGGATATCAAATTTTGCGTGGTGATTGATTTTGAGCATTGTGACTTGAGGTATTTCATGAGGAACCGTGTTTGGATGGGGTCGCGCATTGCAACGGAGTCATGTGGGGATATGATCCTTGTGTTAGATTTTGTGCGTTATGGTGCTACGGTGCGAGATAGGTTGTTAGCATCATGCTGTGGCGGTATTTGTTGAGCTTGCGGGACGGTTCTCTCGCTTGGGTAATTTTCTATGTTTGAGTACACTTGGCTTGTTGCATATTGGTGCACGAATTGCACATGTTGTGGCTTTAGATTGTATTGATGTGGCATGTCACCAGAGTGGTTGTGATGGATGAAATGAGGTCATCGGACTTAGAATGGGTGCTATCGGATCTGATTGCGGTATATTTGGGAGGATATTGATGTTGATCGGATTAGAAATTTTGCTATAGTTCCTATCGAAGGGGAGGGAGTTCCACCACTTGTTGATGCGACGAATGGTTATGGGTTCCTACATGTTTCTTTCATCATTGGAAATATATGAAAGTGTTTGAACGGGTCTCTGTTTGATAATAGGTTTATTAATGGAATTGGGTTGTTCTGAGCAGCCACTGTGATCATAAATTATCGCTACGAGAGTTTGTGTTATGTGAGATATCATGTGATTTCATCTTGAGTTATGGCTATGGTTGGGTACAGCCTATTCAGACTTATACAGTATGGGATAGGGTGACATGGGATCACCCCCGGGTATGTGCATGGTAAGATTACATGGCGATTTTGATGGTTTTTGGAACAACTTTGGGCACGTTCGAGGAGGAACGTATGTTTAAGTGGGGGAGGATGTAACGATCCGAACAGTCGTTTTGAGCATTTGCACTTCGCTCGATAGTTTGCGGGCATGGGTAGCCCCGTATGATGTATTATGACTTATGTGAGTCATCGATTTTGGTTTTCAGGTTTTTCGGGATTGATATGGGGAAATGATATTCAACTAAGAGATTTAAATATGAAAGGTTTGACCAAATTTTGACTATTGAGTAATCGATCTCAGATTTGGATCTTTATGGTTCGGTTAGCTCCGTTAGGTGATTTCAGACTTAGGAGCGCATCCGGAATGTGTTTTGGAGGTCCGTGGTAGAATAAGGCTTGAATTGGCGAAATTAGAAATTTGGCGATTTTCGGTCGGCAGTGAAAAATTTGATATCGGGGTCGTAATGGAATTCCGAAAGTTGGAATAGGTTCGTAGTGTCATTTGTGACGTGTGTGCAAAATTTGAGGTTATTCGGACGTGGTTGGGTTGGTTACGGCATCGGATGCCGAATTTGAAAATTTAAAAGTTCTTAGGCTTGAATCCGAGGGTAATTTGGTGTTTGGATGTTATTTTGAGTGATTCGAAGGTTCGACTAAGTTTGAATGATGTTATGGGATGTGTTGGTGAGGTTGGTTGAGGTCCCGAGGGCCTCGGATGTGTTTAAAATGGCTATCAGATGAAATTAGCTATTGAAAACACTGTTGATATTGCTGATGTTGGATCTCTGAAGTTGGGAACGCGGACCGCGAAGAAATGGCGCAGAAAACGGTGGAATTCCGCGGGGGCGGCAGGATTTCGCGGTCAGCGGTGGAGGCTGGCGCGGACAACGGAAATTAGATATGACTGCTGAGTGAGGTTCGCGACTGCGGTGGAAATACGTGGACCGCGGTGAAGTTTGCGGGGGCGGTGAGAATTTCGTGGTCAGCGAAATTTGGAATCCAAGGGTGCACTATAATAACGAGATTTGGGGTATTATTTTCATATTTTAACCAAGAGAGCTCGAGTTTTGGTTATTTTTCGAGGGATTTTCAAGAAAACCATCGGGGTAAGTGATTCTAACTCAATTTTGACTAAAGTACATGATTATAACATTTAATCCATCACTTGATTAGAGAATTGGGATGAAAAGTGGGGAAAATAGTAGAAACTTTATAAAATGGGTTTTTGAGAGTTGAATGTCGATTCAAAGTCGAATTTTGACAAATTTAGTATGATTGGACTCGTGAGTGAATGGGTGTTCGTAATTTATGATTTTTACCCGATTCCGAAACGTGGGCCCAGGGCCGGGTTTTTTGGTCGATTTCGGATTTTTGGCATAATTATGTACTTTTTATCGTGGGATTCGATTCTTTAGACTACGTTGATAGTAGCATTCTGATTTTGAATAGATTCGGAGCATTTGGAGGCCGATTCGAGAGGTAGGGGCATTGCGGAGTAAAGATTTGACCGGTTTGAGGTAAGTAACGATTGTAAATCTATTCCTGAGGGTATGAAACACCGGATTTCGTATCATTCTACTATTTCAAGTGACGCACATGCTAGGTGACTAGCGTGTGGGCGTGCACTGTTGGGGATTGTGATTTGGTCCGTCCCGTAGCAACTGTAAAGTTGCATACTTTGTTGAAACTATATGATACTTATATGTTTTAGAAAGAGTTTCTGTAAATTGGGCTGAATGCCATGTTTGGGCCTTGTGCCAGTGCTGTTTGGACCCTTAGAGGACTTTCCTTACTATCCTCTCACTGTTTCCAATTGAAAAACTATACTCAATCATGATTATACTTGCTTACTGCATAACTCAGTTTTATTACTCTATTTTGATGCATATAAATGTTATTTTGGGCCGAATGCCCTGATTTTACTAAATGCCTGAGTGGCTTGAGAGATTTATGACTGAGTGAGGCCGAGGGCCTGATTGTGAGGATGAGTGTGGATCCGGGCTACCCGCCTGTAGCATACTTTATTATTATAGCACGTGAGTTGCCCGTGCAACACATGAATTGTCCGTGTAGATTATAGCGCTTGGGCTGAAGGAGCCCCTCCGGAGTCTGTACACACCCCTAGTGAGTGTAGGTACCTAATTAGTGCGAGTGCCGAGTGGCTGGGAGGTAAGAGTGATTGTGAGGTTTGTCCGAGTGGCAAAGAGTGATTGTGAAGTATGCCCGAGTGGCATGAGTGACTGTGAGGTTTGCCCGAGAGGCTGTATATGAGTGGTGTTTTATCCGAGAGGCTGTTTATGATTTCATCATTTTTGCTCACCTTTGCATTTTTCCTCTGTTTGAAAGTTGTTGAAAAATATCTTTAAATAATTTTTACTGGAACTGGGTTTAAACGAGATATTTTAATTCAAATCCTGATTTTTAAAGCATGTGGTATTTTACTGAGATTTCCTGATATGAACGTTATATGCTTTATTGCTCGTCACTACTGCTCAGTCTTTAGTTATTGTTGTTACTTACTCAGTTGGCGTACTCACGTTACTCCTTGCACCTTGTGTGCAGATCCAGGTGTAGCTGGACACGGTAGAGGTTGTTGATTATTCTGGTTGCAGATTTTCTCGGTGATAGCAAGGTAGCTGCTTGGCGACCGCAACCCCTGCTCTTCTCCCTCTTATCTTCCTCTAGTTGTATTTAGCCATTTTTCAGACTGAGTTATCCTTGATATTGTTAGATAGATTATAGTATATGCTCATGACTAGTGACACTCAGATGTCGGGCTTTTCTTTTCTTTTTCGCACTTTTGTTTTCTTTAATTTAAACTCCTTAACGAAGGTTTTATGTTAAATAGCATTGAAATTATCTTGAAAATAAAAATATCGGTTTGTTTGGAAATGAGTCGGCTTGTCTAGTTCCATGATAGACGCCATCACGACATGTTAGATTTTTGGGTCGTGACAGTATCTCATTTTTAATAGGAATCCATTGCATGTATTTACTTCCTACTTTCTTTTCAAAACACTAACTCCACCAATTTTTCAAAATACCCGAATAAGAGATATGTTCTTTATCAAATTAGTTCTCTCTCTCTTTTATATATATATATATATATATATATATATATATATATATACACACGCGTTACTTCCATGTCAATCATGTCAATTAATATTATTTGTAATTATATTATATTTGTTTAATGAGATTTTAAGTATTATTAGATCATATCCACTTAATACTTTTTAATTTGAAAATGTAATCTAGGGTATATTCTTTTATGTTTTAACCCATATTAATATTAGGGATTGGGCAAGCATCTCTATATTGTATTTATTATCATTACACAAATAAAATTTTTTGGAAACTCTAACTGAACAAATTAAAAGCATATCAATTATTCTTTTGTACACGTTTATTTGTTGGGATAATTTTAGAGATCTTCCTTCAAATTTTGCTTCATAAGATTAACCGTCCATATAGTTTTCAATATTATGCTTATCTCCCTTATAATTTTAATTTGTTTGAAGTGGTTCTTTTAGCTTATTTTTTATTAAAATAAAAAGTATAATTTAACTAATTTACCCTTACTATTATACTTTTTATTTAACTATATTTTACAAACACCTTTTATGAATATCTACGTCTAATCATTAACGTGCAACACACGTTCATAGAGACTAGTACTATATTAAAAGAACGAAGACACTATTGAAATGTTGATCGCTTTTTTTACCATTCGTAAGTGAATTCTACATTGGATATTACTGTAATTGTAATAACTATTTTTTTTCTTTTTGGGAAAAAGTATAATTGCGTGTGCTTTCCTTTAGGTTTATGATTCTTTAGATTTTACTTTGTTTAGGATTCTTTCCTTACGCGGTATTTTATTTTATGTTTTTTGTTTCGTTTAGGTTATGGATTCTAAACTAGAATAGATTTTCCTTGGTTTACGATTCTTTACTTACATTGTATCTTTTATTTTCATTGTTACTTACGGTGTATCTTTTCTTTGTTTAATTAGGTTGAGGATTCCGTTTAGGTTTAGATTATCAATAGTAGGTTTTGTGTATTCTCTTTAGGTTTTTAAAATTCTAGGACCAAAATAGTTTAGAATAAGGAGGAGCTGACCACTTTTATTAAAGAAGCCACAAATTTTACATTCTTTATCATAAACTTTTCGTAGTATCGGCATTTACATAGGTAAATTTGTTTGTGATTTGAGGTGGATTTTCTAACCTATAACATGTTCTTAAGGTTATGCAAACAACTGCAAATTCAAAAGTTGTCAATTGTGATTTTTGTTTATAATATATCATATATGATCATTAGTTTAAAATTGACTTATTTATAAATATTGTACATGTTGTTTCGATCATTGTATTCGTAATATAAAATTGGTTAGGCATTCTAACTCATATCAATTAAAAATTTTATCAATTCAAGATTAATTTTGTTCTATGTTGTATAGTTAAAATTACTATAATTGTTATGCCAGTTTTTTTGTATGTTCTATAGTTAAAATTACTAAATCTTATCCCAGCTCAAGCTGCTCGTATTTGGTACGAAAAAATTAATTTGATTACCTCTTTTACTTGACTACATTATACATGTTATAATTTTAAATTTGTGTTCTTTGAGTAGCCTTTGGTAATTAGCATCCCTACATCTATTCGAAATTATGATTATTTCATTGGTTCAGGTAACAATTCTTCTTATCTCATAAATTTTATTTTATATAATCTCTTTGGTGCAGTGCCTAATTTTAGTACGTCCCGAAAGTATTGCCTTTATTGCAGTTCAACTACTATAGTTTTTCTTTTTTTAATCCTCGAGCCTTGAGATTGAGATATTGCATATTATCAATTTACTTAAATTATAGGCTAACTTAACATATTACTGTTTGAGGACTGTAGTTCTCCAAAAGAAAACTGCAACATTGGAGGAGTATAACTCGGCTAACGTGATGACAAAATAAAAAGTGGCTAACTTAATATTTTGGTAGTACGCTCATTCCGATTGCATAAAAATACATCAGTGCATTAGCAAATAATTCTTTTTAATATTTTCAATCCTTATTATGGGTTTAAGTATTCCTTTAAATTTTCTTTTAAGAAAATTACTAAATATTTTAATTGGCTTCTATGACTTTACTGCCATGTTGGTATTAGATAATTTTGCACACATGATTTCAGGTATTGAATTTGCAAAAGAATATGAGCTAATTAATATTTTAAAAATACAAGAAAAAATTTATTAAAAATACAGGTAGATAATTAATTTCTAAAAGATTATGTATATATACGGTAACAAATTTAAGTTTAGTATACTGATTGAGATAATTTGAGAACTTTTATGTAGAAGTTTCGTCCTTTATTAAGTTAACTAAATAAGATTAACAATCATAATTTTCAGAAATTTATACTTTTTTCTTTTGCTTTTACTTTATAACTCAAGTATAACTTTTAGTATAATAATTATAAGAATTTAAAATTTTGCTTATTCAAACAGGATACACGCACAAAGCTATATCTATCTATATCTATCTATACTATATTAAAAACACGAAAGCCCTATCGAAATGTCGTTCGTCTTTTTAAACCCTTTAAAAATTTACTTTCACACTAGACAAAATAGTTATTTAATTAATTCCTTAATATTTAGGAATGGACAATGAATTGATTTCCTAATATTTAGGAATTCGAAATCAACTAGATTTTGTGTCATAAATCCTTCCTTATTTTAACTATGTAATACAATAAATTTATAAAAGAAGGATAATAACACATGAGAATCACATTATAAACATCACCCAACTTTTATTCCTTTTAGATTCAGGAGTCCCTTTTATCCACACATATTTTGGAGTTAAATAAAGTTATTTAAATACCATGTGTTAGGTCAATTGAAATCAATGAAAAAATAGTACATTACTTGCGTGGATCCAAAGAACACGTCCATAGTTGACAATTTTGACCCATTTTGTAAAAATAAAGAGATAGAAAGGAGGATAAATAAATAATATTGAATGGAACCTATAAATTTACAGATGTACAAAAAATTAATCATTTATCCATTCGATTAGATATTTTTAGAAATATATTAATGAAAAAAATGATTTTCCATATTTATCATATGAATATGTTCACCGAAATTGAAAAATTATTGATGGGTAATTTAGAGTTAAAAGTTTCATGATAGAAAATCTAAGATTTAAAAAATAAAAAACTAGGAATTACACCCCCCCCCCCCTTCCCAACAACAAAAAGTTTCGAACAAATATTCTTTTTATAAATGATGATCGTTTGATTTCTTTTAAATCTTTTCAGTATTTGTATATAGGCTTATATTTTTAAGATAGCGATGATTGGTAACTTTTATATAAAAAATTCCTCCCTTTATTCAGTTAGGTACGCAAAATTAATATTTCTCAATTTCATGAACTTACACATTTATTTATGATATCTCAAACATAATTTTAATAAAATATTTACATAATTTTTTTAAAAAATATTATTTATTTAGATAGGGTACACGCGCAACGCGCGTATCATAAGACTAGTTATCTAATAAGCAGACAACTCCTTCTATGATTAAAATATTTATAACAAATAATATCTTAGTAATTTTTGTTATATCTATGCTATACTAAAAGGACGAAGTCAGTTAGCGAAATATCGTACATCCTTTTTACACTTAAATTAATGTCGCGCTAGACAAAATAATTATTTAATTATTCTCTTAATATTTAAAAAAATATATTTAATTATTGTTATAATATTTAGAAAGAAATTTTTATTATTATCTAATATTTAGGACTTCTTTCCATCCTTTTCCTAAAATCAAAATGCGTAAGAAGAATATTGATGTTTATCGAAAACTTTGAAGGAAAAAAAACCTTTGACCACTTTCCTCTTCCTTTTTTAGATACCTTAAGTTTCATATATACTTGCATCTCACACCACTACAAATTATAGAGCTTGAGAATATAATTCCTACAAGTAATTTAATTTTCTCAAATTATCGCCAAAGTGTTTAACAATTCCTAATTTAAATAGAAACTAAATATACGTAGTTCAAATAGTCCAATATGAAATGTAAAGTAAAATAATTGATCTACATGTCGACAAAGAAAAGTGATTATTCCTAAAATATTTAACGTAAATAAATAAAAAGGAAAACATAGATTCCTAAAATTCCATTCATAAATAAATGAGAAAAATACTTTTTCAAGAAGCAACCAAATTTTCTTTAATTCATAAAATTCTAAGTTAAATAAAATAGAAAATATCTTTTCAAGAAGTATTAAAATTATTATCAATTCTAACATTTCCTAACATAAAAGGAAAAATTATATACCTTATAAAAAGAGAATTCTAGCTTATTTTGTATGGGCTAATAAATCAATACTCTACAAAACTCATGCACCGGAATTTCAATAAAGCATATGAGGATTGAGGATTTTTGTGAGGCAATGTTTATTTTGTTATGAAATTAGCTAACATAGAATCATTATTCATCAGATTTAGGATTTTGTTTTATTTTATAACTCATACATATTTTTTACTTTAAATAGTTTTTATTCATGATACGAGGTATACGCGCAAAACGCGTACCCTAAGACTAGTATAATAAAAATAAAAGTCTTCGGAATTAACTTAAAAATATCAAAGTCGCCAACGTGAAAAGTTTGACCTAACTAAACAGTGGGAAACAAATCCATAAAGGGTATATCACCAACTTTTACAGAGCCTAGTGTCATGACCGACCACATCATTATGCTATGTAGGTGCCACTTGGCATATATTTTTTCCATATGGAAAGCTTACATATGAAATAGACTAGCAAATGCAGGAATTTTCTAGAGAAATATGGAGATTTCTCATGTAAGACCTTAGAACCCTATAGTTATTGCTAGGAAAGTCCTTAGAAGATTCTAGCTATATAGAGAATTCTAGAGAAAGGACTTACTTGTAAATAATAAGGGACTTGTGTAATAATTTTTATTTACTCACTAGCCCCTATGAGACTAATATATAAAAATGATATTCATTTGTAATGCATCAAGTAAAACAATCAAGTTTTCTATAATACAAAAATTTTCTTTGGCAATTCTCGTGTGTTCTAACATCCCCTTAGCGATCGTTAGTGTAGTAAGACTGAATTAGCATAGCAAGATCGTGAGCAAGTTGTCAAGTACCGCACGTGTTCTTAGTTCAAGACTAACAATGTGACAATGTGGTATCAGAGAAAATGTTGCAACTAAGGAAATGGTGAAGCGGAGAAATTAACATTGCCAACACCTAAGCCAACGCCATCTAGGATGTTGTTGGCAAGAACGACCGTAACAAAAAGAGGAATGCCACCAACAAGAGTTAGGAGGTGCTGCCTGAGGTTGTGCCAATCGAGGGGCTTACATCCCAAGAACCATCTGCCACCGTGGCGAGTGAGGATGATGTAGAGGTCCTGCCGGGATGGATTTCATCGAGATCTTTGGCCAATGCTTGACGAAGGTGAAACCCTTAGTGTTCTTGAGGGACACATTCTCGAGAAGATTGAGAGTATCCAAAATGACTTGGAGGGACGTGCATAGACTGAGATGGAGTTAAGGCAAACCAACACTGCTTTGGAATGTAGACTTATGGAGGTCTTGAGTACTATCGATGCTATGAAGGTGAAGATATGGTCACTCGAGGAGCATGTCGATGTTGGAGTGACCGAGGCAGACATTGATGTTGTTGTGATGAGGGAGGCCAAGATCGAGGCTCCCAAGCCGTCAGAGTTCAAAGGTGTTTGTGATGCAGAACTTCCTTTGGCACTTGGAGAACTACTTCAGGCATAGAAAAGTGAAAGACGACGAGGCCAAGATCAACACTGTTGTGCTGTACCTATTAGAGATCGCCATGTTGTGGTGGCCTCAAAAGTGTGATAATAGGGACTATGCAAGATTGAGAAGTTGGAGCAGTTCGAGAAGGAGTTGAAGAAAGAAATTCTACCAAGTGAATGTGGTATATAAAGCTAGGCGGAAGCTAAGGGAGCTTCGACAGACGACCACGATTTGGGAGTATGTGCGCGAGTTCACTACATTAATGCTGCAAATCTCGTCGTTGTGCAAAGAAAATTATCTCTTCTACTTCATGGATGGGTTGCAAAATTTGGTAAAACATGAGTTAAGAAGACATCGAGTAGCCAACGTGGATGACCCCATAGTGGTAGCCGAGTCGCTCGTTGACTTCAAAATAGAGCCTGCCAAGTCAAAAGAAGGCAATGCCGATAGGGGTGGGGGAGATCATGACAAGGACAATGGGAAAGGCATAGCCGAGGTATACAAGGGAAATGGCAAGGGGCCATCCCATAATGGACAAGGGTCAAAGAGAAACGACAAGGGGACGGAAATGGTAACAAGTACATGCCTAAGGGAGGGTGCTACTTCTGTAAAGGATCACACCTAGCAAGTGAATGCCCAGAGTTGGGGAAGCTTGCAGCAATGATCGGTAACTTTGCTCAAGTACACAAGGGTGACACCGGAGGGACTGCCTGCATTGAAGGGATGCACTTGGAATCTAAGCCTAAAGTAGAGCACTCCAAAGCCTATCTTGATACCATGCACAGTTAGGCGGACATAGTTGAAGGGGATGTCAAATTACAATGTGATGGCATGCTAACGAACTTCGAGGATGCACCAAGCAGAGGGGTAAAGTTTGCTAGCAAGATTGCGACCACATAGGGTAGCCAAATTGGGAGCGAAAGCATGGACCCGATGCTTGAGAAACTGCTAGACTTGGCCGAGTCATGGGGAGATTCTGGTCAAGATCAAGGAGAGGCATCAGATGAGTGGAGAATCGAGGACATAATTGCTACTTGTCCAAAGTACAAATGGGACAAGAAGAAAGGTGCCAAGTACCTTGTGACATAGGAATGTGAACAGCTCCATGAATCATCATGGCTAATGGACAAAGATCTCCGGCGACACCAAGGCGAGGTGCACGCGTATGTATCGATGCTTTGTGCCGAGGGCGACACAAAATTGGGTGGGGGAGAGTGTCATGGCCGGCCATATCATCATGCCATGTAGGTTCCACTTGGCATATATTTTTGCCATATGGAAATATTACATATGAAATACACTAGCACATGTAGGAAGATTCTAGAGAAATATGGAGATTTCTCATGGAAGACCTTAGAACCCTATAGAATTGCTAGGAAAGTCCTTAGAAGATTCTAGCTATATAGAGAATTCTAGAGAAAGGACTTACTTATAAATAATAAGGGACTTGCGTAATAATTTTTATTTACTCACTAGCCCCTATGAAACTAATATATAAAAGGGATATTCATTTGTAATGCATCAAGTAAAACAATCAAGTTCTCTGTAATACAAAAGCTTCCTTTGACAATTCTCCTGTGTTCTACCATTCCCTTAGCGATCTTTAGTGTAGTAAGGCTGACTTGGCATAGTAGGATCATGATCAAGTTGTCAAGTGCCGCACGTGCTCTTAATTCAAGATTAAGGACGCGACACTAGGATATATAGTTATTCCCAAAAAATTGCAAAAATATGAGCAAGTTTTGAGTTTTTCACAGAGAGAAATTAAACTAAATGGACAAGTAAGAAAAGAAAAGTAATTAGAGAGAAAAAGAAGGGACTAATTGGAAATTTGTATAGTGATGAAGAAAACTGCTAAAGCTTGTTCCAGAACTACAAGTGCCATTGAGACTATGACTGGAATTCAAACGCACTACAAAAAAATTGTTAAATTGTAGCGGTTTATTTATGGGGTCATAAAAAACTCCCACTATACGTTCATTTTACGGCGTTTGAGCCAACCCCCACAAAATAGTTCTTATTGTGGCGGTTTAAGTGTGTGGTTATAAAGGACCTCCACTATATATTCAATTTGTGGCGTTTATTCCAACCTCCTCAACATATTTCTTATTATGGCAGTTTCTTTATGAAGGTTTTTGATAACCTCCACAAATATATCAATTTCTGTTGTTTGAGAAATTATTGCAATTCGATACAAATTAACGATTATTAAGTCATGCAAATTTTTAGTTATTTTTTGACCCTATTTATTTAAAATTAAATCAAATCATATATTTTAGTTAAAACTCGGCGAATTAATGCAGTTTACGTCAATATCTATACCTTCTAGTTTGTAATCTTATTCTCCTCACTTTCTTCAACTGCAAAAAGAAGATACGAGATCTTCCACTATCTCCCTAAGTCTTACTCGCTAGTTTTTCTTTTATTGTGTTTGTGCATTTCTTTAATTCGTTTCTCTATCTTTAGAAAAAAATACATAAAGACTTATATTTCTGTAATGATCCGACCAGCAGTTTTAAATATTTTAGCTCTGATCCCCTATTTATTGCCTCATCTATGTTGAATTATGGTTATGTGATTTGTCGGGGGTGTTTGGTTTTGATTTCGGATAAGTTTCGGAGTGGAATCAGATACATAGTCCCTAATTTGGAGTCCTAAGTTGTTAGAGTTGACCGTAATTTGACTTATGTATAGACGATTGCAGAATGGAGTTTTGGCGGTTTCAATAGCTCTGTATGGTGATTTTAGATTTAGGAGCATATTCGGATGTTGATTTGGAGGTCCGTAGGTCATTTCGGCATGAGTGGGCAAAAGTTAAAAACATTAAGGTTTGAAAGATTTGTAAAGTTTGACCGGGAGTTGACTTTATTGATATCAGGGTCAGAATCCGATTTCGAAAGTTAGAATAGGCCCGTATTATCATTTATGACTTGTGTGCAAGATTTAAAGTTAATCAGAGTTGTTTTGGTATAAATCGACATTGGTTTCGTAATTCGGAAGTTCATAGTTCATAGGCTAGAATTTGGGCTGCGATTCATAGAATCGATGTTCTTTGATGTGATTTTTGGTGTCGAGTAGGTCCGTTATATGTTTTGTAACTTGTTGGTATATTCGGATGTGGTGTGGACACATTGGCGCAGGTGTGCAGGTGTGGACACCTTGGCGCAGGTGCGCCTCTGCAGGCGCGTACCAGCTTGCGTAAAAACGAAATTGGAGGAGAAGGCTTTGGTCAGGACCGCTGGTGCGGTCTCCTTGTCCGTAGAAGCGAGACGTTGTCCGTAGAAACGAGATTTCTAGATTTAAGTAGAATCTGCACTTGCGATGGTTATAACGACCTGACCGATCATTTTGCTTTCTAGATCCCCATTCCCCTAATCAAGACTCCCCGTATGTGCTTTTACTATTTTATGACTTATGGGGATAGTTAGTTCGGGTTTGGAAGGGTTCGGGTTAAAATTGAAACACTTGGTTCCTTAATAGTGGCTTAAAATGGTTAAGTTTGACTGGAGTCAATATTTTAAGTAAACAATCTCGGAACCGAGATTTGACGGTCCCAAAAGATACGTATGATGATTTTGGACTTGGGCGTATGATCAGATCATGTTTTGGATGGCCCGTGAGCATTTCGGCGCTTAATATTGAAAGTTGGCGCATTGAAAGTTTTCAAGTTCTTTAAGTTTGGTTTGGGGTAAGTTTTGGTGTTATCGAGGTCCGTTAGGTATTCTACGCCCAGGAATAGTTCCGTATGGTGATTTAAGACTTGCACGCAAAATTTGGCTTCATTCCGAGTAGTCTAAGTATGTTTCGCACACTCAGAGCTAGTTGAGAAGTTTGAAGTTCATAACTTGATTCAATTTGATTTTAGGATGCGATAAAATGCGATTCTTAGCTTTGATATTATTTTACGCATTTCGAAAGTTCGAGCAGGTCCGTATTATGTTTATGAACTTTTTGGTGCATTTGGACGGGGTCTCGGGTAGCTCAGGTGAGTTTCGGACTGCCCGAAGATAAGTCTAAAATGCTATCCCATGGTTCTAGTTTCCTTCTTCACAATCGCGAGGGAGGGGCCGCGTCCGCGAAGGAGGAAAAATGGGGGACTGGGAATTTGTCCTATGCGTTCACGACAGCCAGCCTGCTTTCGCGAAGGTCTAGGACCTGTGGCCTTCCCATTTGCGTAAACAGGCCCGTGTTCGCGTAAAGGAGGCTGGAGCTGGGTGGCCATTGTTGGTCTTCGCATTCGCGAAGGAGCCCACTCGTTCGCGTAGGGCAGGCCAGGAAAGTCTCCGTGTTCGCGAGACTACGGTCGCGTTTGCGATAATCAAAATTTTTGGGCTTGGGCTGTTTGCCTTCGCGATCGCGAGGCCTCTTCCGCGATCACGAAAAGGGAAGCCTGGACAGTGTCTTTTAAAATGTTGGGACTTAGGTCTTTTTGGTTCATTTCCTTCACTTGTTGGACGATTTTAGAGCTACTTGAAGAGGGGTTTTCATCTAGCACTTTGAGGTAAGTAATTTCTATACAAAATGAGTTCAATACATGCATTTTAGGTAGCTTCTTAACATATAAATCGTAGAAATTATGGGTTTAGTTGAAAAACCAAGGTTTTGATAAAAATGAGATTTAACCATAAAAATGACTATGAAATTGGGTAA
The DNA here is from genome assembly GCF_000715075.1 of Nicotiana tabacum. Classification (NCBI taxonomy): domain Eukaryota; kingdom Viridiplantae; phylum Streptophyta; class Magnoliopsida; order Solanales; family Solanaceae; genus Nicotiana; species Nicotiana tabacum. The sequence continues at coordinate 108,487,545 of NC_134094.1, read as the reverse complement.
AAATTATATATTTGAGTTCGTGAGGTTATGGGTAACATTTATCTTCGAAAATTTTCGGAATCCGGGCACGTGGGCCTGGGGTGAATTTCAAGAATCTTTCAATTTGGGTTGGGTAATTACTTTAATTGCTAAATTATGAATTTTTGAGTGTATACTAATTAATTTATATACTATTTGGCTAGTTTCAAATTGTTTGGCACCAAGTTGAGGTTTTATAGTGGATTGGTGGACCGAAAGTGAGCTTGAGAACGCGATAAGTCTCTTTCCTAACCTTGTAAGAGGGAACTCATCCCCTTAGGTTTACCTTTATTGTATATTACTTGTGTGGGGAGCTACGTACGCACGAGATGACGAGAGTCCGTGCGTAGCTATATTCCATGATATTTCCGGGTAGTCTTAGATCCACATCATGCTTCTAATTGTACTGTTGTGTTTATCATGCGTGTTAACTGTCTTGAATAGAGTTGAGACAAGGAATTTAAAGTTGCTATTTTTGACTTAGATTTCTTATTTTTGGTAGAATTGAGGAACACTTAATAAATGTGAGAAATCCATGTCCTCTCGCGTTGCAAGTACATCTGCTGGCGAGGTAAACTTCTCTACTCTAATGAGATCGGGCCGTTCGCCTTGGCAGTACGATAACACTACTCTTATAGGAGCGGGCCGTTCACCTCAACAGTATAATATGCATCTATGATTTGTGCCGTTTGACCCTCGGCAGTGTACACATTATTCTGGCTCAGACCGTACGACCTTGACATAAATAGTACATGATAATGCTCGGAGCCCGATTACACTTAATATTATATTTATGACTTGAGAGGTTATAATTTACTTATTAGCCCGAAATTTGTTGGAGTTAGTACGTGTCAGTTGGAGATTTTTAAATTGGCCATGAGTTAAAGAATCATTTATTCACTGCTTGCTATTATGTTGTTATTATTATTCACATATTCCATGCCTATTTAGAATTTCTGTATTTTTTTTTGGCCCATAGTAAGTGTCGATGTCGACCCCTCATCACTACTTCTTTGAGGTTAGACTGGATACTTACTGGGTACATGTTGTTTATGTACTCACGCTACACTTATGCACTAATTGTGCAGGATCTAAGGCAGGTGCATCTGGCAATCATTCATGCGCGTACCCCCTTACCCTGAGGCATAGTGGTGAGCTACTCTCTGAGTACGTTCTGCGGCACCCGTAGTCTCTCTTTTGTATTTAATTTGTGTCTATCTTATTTAAGACAGTAGCATATGTGTTTTGTATATTCTGCTAGTTGCTCATACACTTATGACATCGGGTATTATAAACATGCTAGTAGACACTTTATGATTTTGAGTATTCACTTCACCATATTTGTTCTTTCATTAGTTTGTGCTTTACTTTACTACAACTTTTCACTTCTTATCTATTTAATAAATAAAAAATCAACTACTATGAAATTATTAAAAAGAATAACTACATGACTAGTTCACCATTGGCTTGCCTAGCGATGACGTTGGGTGCCATCACAACCTATAAGGGAAATTGAGTCGTGACAATGGTTTTTCCGCAGGTGCGGCATCGCTGGTGCGACCCTAGGCCCGCAGAAGCGAGAATCGCTGGGCAGAAATGGGTCTTGTTTGAGGGTTCAATTTTTTTAATCTATTTTTGGACTTAGAGTGCTCGGTGTAAGGCGAATTTTTGGGAGATTTTCAGAGGGATCATTGGGGTAAGAATTCCTTACTCGATTTTGGTTACGTTAGTGGATTGAGTTAGCGTGAATAGAAGTAAGTAACTTGCCTAACCATGTGTGGGGGAAATTACACCCCTTAGGATTGATATTGTTGGTGATACTTTTAATGTGTGGAGGCCGTGTACGCAAGGGGACGAGTGTGTACATGGGCTAAATATGGAATTTTACCGGTTTTAGCTAAGTAGATTCCTTTCATGCCTTAATTGAGTTACCTTAACATGTTATAATCATCATTCCTAGCCTATTTTCACTTGTTCTACTAGTCTTATCACTTACCTGCTAAATTTCTCTAAATGTTTAGTTGAAGTTCTTGTTTACTTCATTTCGTATTCATTATTTAATCGTTGAACCCTTTACTTAAAGTTGTTAAATTATGAAATATCTGGTTGTTGAAATTGGTATTGAAATATAAAGGTCATGATTCACATTGAGGCAAAGTGTTAAGTTGTGAAATACCATTCTGTTGAGTTGTTCATTTACAGTTGTTAGTGATGAGACTTTTGTGTACATTGTGGTTGAGCCATAGGCTCTTTACTATGAAAATCTTGTTGTTGTTTGGTTTCTCTGGCAAGTTGTGTTATTGGACACTTGAGGTGCAATTTGTGATACGTTATGATATCGATACGTATGCGGTGGTATAAGGTTTTGGGGTTGAAACACATGTTATGAGATAAGGCGGGCTTCATACGCGTAGCTAGTAGGGGAACTACTAGACGTCATGCAATGTGATAAGGTGGGCTAAAATGCGGGGTGCTATTTCAGAAAAATAATTTTCAAAACTAAATGTAAAGGCTCCCGCGGTAATATAAGGAAAGATTATGATTTATTCTTGTGATTTGAGACTACGAGGCGGTACCTTGGTAGTGACTCTTGTTGGCATTTCTCCATTTTTTTGCACTTGTCTTTGATTGTTCTTTCCTTAGCATATTACTAATTGTTTTCTCCGTGTAACTAACTTGATATGTTATTTTTTGTTTCAATTTCATTACTGTCATTATTACACTTATACTTGTCCAGTCTTTTATTTATTCCAGTAGGGCCTTAACCTGACCTCGTCACTACTCTACCGAGGTTAGGCTTGGCACTCACTGGGTCGCGTTGTGGTGTACTCACGCTACACTTTTGCACATCGTTTTTTGTATATCCAGGTACTTCCTACCAGGCCGGGCATCGGTGAGCTGAGTCCGTACGCGGAGACTTCAAGGTATACCTACCGTTGTTTGCAGGCCTCGGAGTCCCCCTTCTACTTAGATAATTTATTTCCTTATCTTTATTTAGACTCTAATGTATAGAGATGTCCAATATCATTTCATAGAGCTTGTGACTTGTATTTCGCAGAGTCTTGGATTATAACTTATTCACTAAGTTAAGGAGATTTTCTTTGCATTAGTTGTTGAGTTTTGAAACTTTAATTATTATTTCAATTAAATTTTTGCATGTTGTTAGGCTTACCCAATCTTAGAGACTAGGTGCAACATCCTACGAAGGGAAGTTGGGGTCATGATAAGTTGGTATCATATCCCTAGGTTCATCAGTGTTATGAATCACAAGCAACTTTAATAGTCTCGCGGATCAGTATTGAAACGTCTGTACTTATCTTCGGGAGGCTATGAAACTTTTAGGAAAAGTTTCGCTTCTTTGATTCCTTATCGTGTGAATTTGTTGACTTCAAAATTCTAAATCTTTGTCTTTCTATTCTCCCACAGATAGTGAGGACACACACAACTCGATCTGATGATCAAACACCTATGCTCCCTGTTAGAGCCGTGAGAGGCTGGGGTCGGGTCAGAGGTCGAGGACGGCCATGTGGTTTAGCCAGAACACCCGCATGAGCTGCTACAGAGGAGCCACCAGTAGCTCCAGTCGGAGAGCTGGCACCTGAGACGCCTGTCACTACCACTGCACTTGAGGAGACTCTCGCCCAGTGTTTGAGCATGTTAGGCACTTTAGCTTAGGCACGGTTGATTCCACTTGCTCCTGCCACATCGCAGTCCAGTAGAGGAACATAGATTTTAGTTGCTCGTACCCTAGAGCAGCAGGCCCAGGTTGACCAAGTCCCAGAGGTCATACCATTGCAGCCGGTTTTCCCAGTTCAGCCCGAGGTTAGGGAATCAGTTTTTGAGAGGGAGCAACTCCGGCTCGAGAGGTACAAGAAGTACCACCCTCCTACTTTTAGCGGTTTGGCGTCATAGGATGCCTAGGGTTTTCTTAAGGAGTGCCATATTATCCTTCATACTATGGGTATTGTGGAGTCGAGTGGGGTTGCTTTCACTACGTTCTAGCTTAAGGGAGCGGCTTACAAGTGGTGGCGAGCGTATAAGTTGGGTAGTCTGACCGAGGTAGTTTCACTCACTTGGGCTGAGTTCTCAGATATATTCATGAGGGAGTTTGTCCCTCAGAGTCTTAGGGATATACGACGCACAGTGTTTGAGCAGTTGCGCTAGGGTGTTATGACCGTATCAGTGTATGCAGTCCAGTTTAGTGATTTGTTGTGGGGTTGCTACTATCAAAGAGCAGATTCATCGATTTATCGAGGGGATCAACCCTGGTATCAGATTCAACATAGCTCGAGAATTAGAGATGGAGATCCCATACCAGCAGGTAGGGGAGATCTCTAGGAGAATTGAGGGTATGTGGTCCTGAGAAAGAGGGAAGAGGGAGGCCAAGAGGCCTTGAGATTCTGGCACATATAATGGTGCCCGTGCCCCAGTTGCAGTCTGCTATGGTAGGGGATATGTGAGCCGCCCTATTCATTCAGCACATCCAGCTTCCAGCAGTATTCTAGACACTCCTAGGCCCCAGGTTGCCCATTATGCACTGCCATTTTCTAGTGCGCCTCCTGCACGGGGTGCATTCAACGGTTAGTCCAACTAATCATGACCGTGCCAGTTGTAGCAGGCACATCCTCTAAGGGTTTATTTTGAGTGTGGTGACATTCGTCATATGGTAAGAGACTACCCCAGACTCAGGAGGGGTGCACCTCCACAGATTACTCAGGCTCCGCATATTCCACCGGGTCCTCATGCTTCTCCGACCATGGTTACCGCACAAGTTGCCACTCCACCTGTAGAGCCAGCTAGAGGTGGAGGTCGGGCAGGTAGATGTCGCCTTAGAGGGGGAGGTCAGACCAGATATTATGCTCTTCCTACTAGGATGGAGGCAGTTGCATCCGACTCAGATATCACAGGTATTGTCCCGGTTTGTCATAGGCATTCATCAGTACTATTTGATCCAATCTCCACTTATTATTATGTATCATCTTACTTTGCTCCATATTTGGGTATATCCTATAATTCTTTGAGTCCTCCTATTTATTTGTCTACACCTGTGAGAGATTCCATTATTGTTGACCGTGTGTATCAGTCATGTTTAGTTGTTCTTGGTGGTTTTGAGACCATAGCCGATCCAGTATCCAGACATGTTTTGATATTATTTTGGGTATGGACTGGTTGTCTCCCTATCATGCTATCCTTGATTATCACACCAAGATGGTGACATTGGCTATGCCAGGTTTTTCGTGGTTGGAGTGGAGAGGTACTTCATTTTATGTTCCTATCAGGGTGGTCTCTTTCCTTAAGGCACAATAGATGGTTGGAAATGGATGTGATGCGTATCTAACATATGTGAGATATGTCAGTGTTTATACTTCTACCATTGAGTCAGTTCCGGTAGTGAGAAACTTTCCAGATGTATTTCTGGTGGATCTTACGGGCATGCCGCCTGATAGGGATATTGATTTTGGAATTGATTTGCTATAGGGCGCTCAACCCATTTCTATTCCACCATATCGTATGGACCTAACATAGTTGAAGGAGTTAAAGGAGTAGTTGCAGGATTTGCTTGATAAGGGTTTCATTCGGCCTAGTGTATCACCTTGGGGTGCTCCGTTCCTGTTTGTAAAGAAGAAGGATGGTTCGATGTACATGTGTATTGATTATAGTTAGTTGAACAAGGTTACAATGAAGAACATGTATCCATTTCCACACATTGATAACCTATTTGATCAACTAAAGGGTGCCAGAGTGTTCAAGATTGATTTGCGGTCTGGCTATTATCAGTTGAAAATTTGGGAGCTGGATATTCCAATAACTGCCTTCAGGACTCGGTATGGTCATTACAAGTTCCTTGTGATGTCATTTGTGCTGACCAGCGCCCCAACAACACTCATGTACTTGATAAATAGTGTATTCTAGCCCTATCTTGACTCATTCATCATTGTGTTTATTGACGACATCTTGGAGTATTCCTGGAGCTGGGAGGATCATGACCAGCACTTGAGGACCGTACTTCAGACCTTGATAGAAAAGAAGTTATATGCAAAATTTTCAAGTGTAAATTCTGGCTTGATTCAATGGGACTTTTGGGTCATGTAGTCTCGAGTGAGGGGATCTTGGTAGATCCGAAGAAAATTGAAGCAGTGCAGAGTTGGCCCAGACTGCCTTCAACTACGGAGATTCGGAGTTGTATTGGTTTGGCAGGGTATTATCACCGATTTGTAGAGGGTTTCTCATCTATTGATCCACCTATGACTAGATTGACCCAGAATGGTGCTCCATTCAAGGGGACCGAGGAGTGTGAGGAGATCTTTCAAAATCTTAAGGTTGATTTGACTACAGTCCTAGTGTTGGTGTTACCTATGGGTTCAGGGTTTTATATTGTGTATTGTGATGATTTACGTATTAGTCTCGGCGCGGTGTAGATGCAAGATGGTAGGGTGATTACCTATGCGTCTAGACAACTGAAGGTGCATGAAAAGAATTATCCTGTCCACGACCTTAAGTTAGCAGCTATTTTTCATGCCTTGAAGATTTGATGACACTATTTGTATGGTGTCCCTTGTGAGGTCTATATCGACCACCAGAGTCTGCAGTATCTGTTCAAACAGAAGGATCTTAACTTGCATCAGCGAAGGTGGTTAGAGTTGCTTAAGAATTATGATATTACTATTTTGTATCATCTTGGGAAGGCAAATGTAGTCGCCGATGCCTTGAGTCGTGAGGCGGAGAGCTTGGAAAGTTTAGCATATGTACCGGCAACGAAGATGCCATTAGTATTGGATGTTCAGGACTTGGCCAACAAGTTTGTTATATTGGATGTTTCGGAGCCGAGTCAAGTTTTTGCTTGTGTGATTTCTCGGTCTTCTCTATATGATCGTATCAGAGAGTGTCAGTATGACAACTCCTATTTGCTTGTCCTCAAGGAAATAGTTCAGCACGACGAATCCAAGGATGTCGCTATTAGGGATGACAGTGTGTTGCGGATGCAAGGCAGATTATGCGTGCCCAATGTAGATGGTTTGCATGAGTTGATTCTCCAGGAGGCTCATAGTTTGCGGTACTCTATTCATTCGGGTGTCACCGAGAAGTATCAGGACTTGAGGCAGCACTATTGGTGGAGGATAATAAAGAAGGACATAGTGGAGTATGCAACTCGGTGCCCAAATTATCAGCAGGTAAAGTACAAGAATCAGCAGCCAGGCAGATTGATTCAGAGACTAGAGATTCCATAGTAAAAATGAGAGCGAGTTAGTATGGATTTTGCTGTTGGGATCCCACGAACTCAAAAGAAGATCGATGCAGTATGGGTGATTGTGTATAGATTGACCAAGTCGGCTCATTTCATTCCAGTGGTGACTACGTATTCTTTAGAGTAGTTGGCTCAGCTTTATATTCGCGAGATTGTCAGACTTCATAGTGTATCGGTATCCATCATCTCTGACCAGGGTATGCAATTCACATCACAATTTTGGAGGGTCGTACAGCGCGAGCTAGGCACGCAGGTTTAGTTGAGTACAACATTTCACCCACAGACGGGCAGGCAGTTCTAGAGCACTATTCAGATATTGGAGGATATGCTTCGTACATGTGTGATGGAGTTTGGGGGTTCTTGAGATCAGTTCTTGTCACTTGCGGAGTTTTCCTACAACAACAACTACCAGTCGAGCATTTAGATGGCTCCTTATGAGGCCTTGTATGAGAGGTGGTGTCGGCGTACGATGGGTTGGTCTGAGCAGGGTGAAGCTAGGCTATTGGGTACAGACTTGGTTTAGGATGCTTTGGAAAAGGTTAAATTGGTTGAAGATCGACTTTGTACAACCCAATCTAGATAAAAGCGTTAAACGGATCAGAAGGTTCGCGACATTGCATTCATGGTTGGGGAGCGGGTCTTGCTTCGGGTTTCACACATGAAGAGTGTTATGAGGTTTGGGAAGAAGGGAAAGTTGAGCCCTAGGTATATTTGACCTTTTGAGATTCTTGGGAAGATTGGAGAGGTGACCTACAAGCTTGCACTGCCACCTAGTTTAGTTGTAGTTAATCCTGTATTCCATGTTTCAATGCTCCAAAAGTATCGCGGTGATCTGTCTCATGTGTTGGACTTTAGCTCAGTCCAGTTGGATAAAGATTTGTCTTATTTGAGGAGCTGGTGGCCATTTTGGACAGACATGTCTGAAAGTTGAGGTCGAAGAACATTGCTTCAGTGAAGGTTCAGTGGAAGGGTCATCCAGTCAAGAAGGCGAATTAGGAGACCGAGCAAGATATGCATAGTCGCTATCCTTATCTTTTCGCCACTTCAGCTATGTCTCTATACTCATTCGAGGTCGAATATTTATTTTAAGAGGGGGAATAAAATGACCCGATCGGTTGTTTTGAATATTTTAGCCCCGATCCCCTATTTATTGGCTCATCTATGTTGCATTATGGTTATGTGATTTGCCTGGGGTGTTTGATTTTGGTTTCGGGTGAGTTTCAGAGTGGAATGAGACACATAAACCCTAAATTGGAGTCCTAAGTTGTTAGAGTTGACCATAGTTTGACTTCTGTGTAGACGACTCCAGAATGGGGTTTTGAATGTTCCAATAGCTCTGTATGGTGATTTTATACTTAGGAGCATGTCCGGATATTGATTTGGAGGTCTGTAGGCCATTTCGGCGTGAATGGACCAAAGTTAGAAATATTAAGGTTTGGAAGACTTGGAAAGTTTGATCGGGAATTGACTTTATTGATATCAGGATCAGAATATGATATCGGAAGTTAGAATAGGTCTGTAATATCATTTATGACTTGTGTGCAAGATTTGAATTTAATCGGAGTTGTTTTGGTATGGATCGGCATTGATTTTTGAATTCGGAAGTTCATAGTTCATAGGCTTGAATTTGGGTTGCGATTCATAGAATCGATGTTGCTTAATGTGATGTGTGGCCTTGAGTAGGTCCGTTATGTGTTTTGGAACTTGTTGGTATATTCGGACGGGGTTCCAGGCGGCCCTGGTGTGAAACGAATTGAATCCGGATCAATTATTGGACTTATGTAATTGCTGAAGTTTCCAGGTTCTGGTATCATCGCACCTGCAGAGGGACTGGCCGCAGGTGCGGACTCGCAAAAGCGAGCAGTGGATCGCAGGATAGAAAGAGAGAGCCCAGGGCTGGGCTCGCAGGTGCGGACACCTTGGCGCAGGTGCACCTCTGTAGGCACGGACTAGCTTGCTCAGAAGTGGAATTGGAGGAGAAGGCTTTGGGTAGGACCGCAAATGCGATCTCCTTCTCTACAGAAGCGGGCTCGTAGGTGGGAGCCGTTGTTCTCAGAAGCGGGATTTTCTGATTTAAGTGGAATCCACACATACTATGGTTTATCTGCAAGTGCGGCGTCGTAGGTGCAACCCCAGACCCGCAGAAGCGAGAATCGCTGGGAAGAAAGGGCTGTTGTTCGAGGTTTCAATTTTTATAATCCATTTTTGGACTTATAGAGCTCGGTGTGAGGTGAAAGTTTAGGAGATTTTCAGAGGTATCATTGGTGTAAGAATTCCTAACTCGATTTTGGTTAAATTACACGAACCTATTGTTGTTTTCTTATCATTTAATTAGTGTTTTCAGTTGGAAATTAGAGAAACTTCATAGGCAGAAATTTGAGGATTTGAGGGCTGAGTTGTGATCAGAATTTAGTAATTTTGGTATCGTTGGACTCGTCGTTGAATGGGTGTACGCATTTTGTAATTTTTGGTATTGAAATATAAAGGATGTGATTCACATTGAGGCAAAGTGTTGAGTTGTGAAATGCCATTTGATTGAGTTGTTCATTTCCGGTGGTTAGTGTTGAAATTTTTGTGTACATTGTGGTGGAGCCATGGGCTCTTTACTGTGAAAATATTATTGTTGTTTGGTTTCTCTATCAAGTAGTGATATTAGCCACTTGAAGTGCGATTTGTGATACATTGTGATATCGAAACACATGCGGTGGTATAAGGTTTTGGGTTGAATTGCATACGGTGAGATAAGGTGGGCTTGATACGCGTGGCTAGTAAGGGAACTACTAGAAGCCGTGCAGTGTGATAAGGTGGGCTAAAACTCGGGGTGCCATTTCAGGAAAATAATTTTCAAAACTAAATGTAAAGGCTCCCGCAGTGATATAAGGAAAGATTATGATTTATTCTTGTGATTTGAGACTACGAGGCGGTACCTCGATAGTGACTCTTGTTGGCATTTGTCCATTTTTTTGCACTTGTCTTTGGTTGTTGTTTCCTTAGCATATTACTAATTAGTTTTTCCGTGTTGCACTAATTGCTTTAGTTCCGTGTAACTAACCTTGATATGCTATTTGTTGTTTCAATTGGATTACTGTCATTACTACACTGGCTTATACTTGTCCGGTCTTTTATTTATTCCAGTAGGGCCTTGACCTGACTTCGTCACTACTCTACCAAGGTTAGGCTTGGCACTTACTGGGTATCATTGTGGTGTATTCATGTTAGACTTCTGCACATCATTTTTTTCAGATCTAGTTACTTCCTACCAGACTAGGCATCAGTGAGCTGAGTCCGTACACAAAGACTTCAAGGTATACCTGCCGGTGTCCGCAGGTCTCAGAGTCCCCCTTCTACCTGGATTATTTTATTTCCTTATGTTTATTTAGACTTTGATGTTTAGAGATGTCCAGTATCATTTCATAGAGCTTGTGACTTGTATTTCTCCGGATCTTGGGTTATTACTTATATATTGAGTTGAGGAGATTTTCTTTGCATTAGTTATTGAGTTTTGAAATTTTAATTATTATTTCAGTTAAATTTCCGCATGTTGATAGGCTTACCTAGTCTTAGAGACTAGGTGTCGTCATGACATCCTACAGAGCGAAATTGGAGTCGTAACAATTTTATTTCTTCCTCATATATTTTTTATTTATTGCTTTGTATGAAATATCTACCCATAAATACTAAACATAATTTCTAACCATGTGAGTATCATGAACCTTTAGGTGCAAAAAAGGAATGCGACTGACGTTGGACCACAACATTGGGTAACAAAAGAATAATGCAAACTAAGCCATCACAAAAGTTGGGGTGTGGCTCAACAAAATCTAGGAATGATCGTTGATTCAATAAGCTGGTCTCAGCGTCACAAGTGATACTTGTCTCCAAAGACGAAGATTTCAATATGGAGAATTGAATACATTAGGTACTCAATGAGTCTTACTGAACAAAATGTATGGTCGACGAGGCCTAATATAAGTGAAAAAATATACTTTAGATTAATAATAAATTATAGATGCATTCATAGGTAACGACTACACATCAAACGTACAATAATTGAAGGAGAGATATCCAAGTTTTGTAATTATCTACACAAAAAAATGATTTTTTTCATTTTGTTTGAAATCATTTAAATTTTAAATGGATATATATAGTTGCAATGCTTAGAATGTAGATTTTCTTTATTTTCATCATATCATGTGTTCTTTGTTTAAATATTATTTATAAAGGCGGGTGTGTGAGGCGAGCCATTTTACTACTGGACAAAGCGTAAGCTCCATGTATCATTAAATGTTTTAATTTATAAATTACACATAATAAAAATAAAAAACAAAAATGTCACGACCTAAACTCCCTCCGTATAACGTCGTGACAGCATCTAGTCTCTACGACTAGGTAAGCCTAACAAATTACGGAAAATAACAAGCAGAAATAAAACTTGACAACTAATAGCAGTGGATAACTGAATAATTAGTAACAAACTACTAAAACTTGGCAACTAATAGTAGTGGATAACTCGAAACATCATAAGTCACAAGCTACAAAAAGAAAAATGGTATCTCTGTACACAAGAGTCTAATAATAAGAAATACATGAAGTGGTTGACATAGGGGAGAATAGAGGGGGACTCCGAGGTCTGCGGACGCGACAGATATACCTTGAAGTCTCCAAAGCTGTCTCGCCTCACTGGTAATGCGGCTAATAACGAGCACCTAAATCTGCACATAAAACATGTGCAGAAGAGTAGCATGAGTACACCACAATTGGTATCCAGTAAGTGCCAACCCCAACAAAGCTCAATCAATTGAAAAAAATGCCTTTTCCATGAATATCCGACTCCGAATGGCCTAAATCTAGCCAAAACCAATTGCAAATCATAAATATAACTATAATAGACTAATCTAATTAAAGAAATCAAGACTTTAACAAATATTTCAAAATCCGTCCTAAAACGTCGACTCGGGCCCACGTCTCAGAATCGGGAAACAATCACAAAATCCAAAAGCCCATTCACTCACGAGTCCAACTATACCAAATTTATCAAAATCCGACCTCAAATGACCACTCAAAACACAAAATCAAACTCTTCGAATCCCTAGCCTTAAACTCCCAAATTCCACCTTAAATATACACTAACTAGGTGAAAAAATAAATGGAAAAGCAAGATTATTGATCAAAATTAAGCACAAGGGACTTACCTCACGAAATCCCTCGAAATTACTCTCAAGAAATCGCCAAACCTGAGCTCAAAATGATGAAAATGGCCAAAACCTCGAAGTCTCGCTTAAGTAGGTTCTGCCCAGGCATTTCCGCACCTGCGGAGCCTAGGCTCGCACCTGCGCATCTGCTTGTGCGAAAACATTAGCGCTTATGCGCAAACCACTTACTCCCCTCTGCCTCCGCACCTGCGAGTGCGTGCCTGCGGAATCTTGTCCACTTCTGTGGTACCTCTTCACACCTGCAGTTCCTCTAGCGCATCTGCAGACATTGCAGCGGAATTTTCCATGCACCTGCGACCCCTGACCAAACCTCCCAACTCTGCTTCTGCAATAAACTTGTGCACGTGCGATCCTCCACCAGCAGTCTCCCCACCGCAGGTGCATAAATACCAGAAACCAAAAGCTTCAGCCATTTGGCTAAGTCCAAATTCAATCCGTTAAGCATCCGAAACACACCCGAGGAACCCGGGACCTCAATCAAATATACCAACAAGTCATAAAACATCATACGAACTTAGTCGAGCCCTCAAAACACATCAAACAACAACAAAAACATGAATCACCCTCCAATCCAAACATAATGAACTTGAAACTTCAAAATTCTACAACTGATGCCGAAACCTGTCAAACCACGTCCGATTGACCTCAAAATTTTCACACAAGTCGTATTCAAAATTATGGACCTACTTCAACTTTGGGAATCAGAATCCGACCCCGATATCAAAAATACCACTACCGGTCAAAATCTCCAAAAATTCGACTTTCCCTAATTCAAGCCTAAATCAGCTACATACTTCAAATTTATAGTCCGGACACGCACCTAAGTCCAACGAAGCTAACAGAATCGACAAAACTCCATTCCTGAGTCTTCTTCACACAGTTCTGACTACGGTCAAAATCCTAAGGCCTAAGCTTCCATTTTAGGGACTATGTGTCCCAAGACACTCCGAAGCCAAAAACAAGACCTCCCGGCAAGTTACATAAGCAGAAACAAATACGGGGAAAGCCGAAAATAGGAGATCAAGGCTATTACTCTCAAGACGACCGACCGTGTCATTACATCCTCCCCTTCTTGAAACAATCGTTCGTCCTCGAATAAGCATAAAGACATGCTTGAAGTGGTGAAAAGAGGAGGATAACGGCTGCGCATATCCCGCTCGGTCTCCTAATTTGCCTCCTCGACCGGCTGACCCCTCTACTGAACCTTCATGGTAGAAATGTTCTTTTACCTCAGCTTTCAAACCTGCCTGTCCAAAATAGCCACCGGCTCCTCAACGTAAGATAGATCCTTATCCAACTGGACTGAGCTGAAATCCAACACATGAGCCGGATCACCGTGATACTTCTGGAGCATAGAAACATGGAATACAGGATGAACCCCTGTAAAACTAAGAGGCAAGGCCAGCTCATAAGCAACCTCCCCAATACGTCGCAACACCTCAAAGGGGCCAATGAACCTTGGGCTCAGCTTGACCTTCTTTCCGAACCTCATAACGCCCATCATAGGCAAAACCCAAAGTAAGACCTACTCTCCAACCATGAATGCAACATCGCGAACCTTCCGGTCCATATAACTCTTCTGTCTGGACTAGGCTGTGCGAAGTCGATCCTGAATCACCTTCACCTTATCTAGGGCATCCCGAACCAAGTTCGTACCCAATAATCTAGCCTCGCCCGGCTCGAACCAACCAACTGGACACCGACACTGCCTACCATAAAGAGCCTCATACGGTGCCATCCGAATGCCTGACTGATAACTGTTGTTATAGGCAAACTCCACAAGTGGCAAGAACTGATCCCAAGCACCCCCCAACATCTATCATACAAGCGCGAAGCATATCCTCCAGTATCTGCATAATGCACTCGGACTGTCCGTCTGTCTGAGAGTGATATGTTGTGCTCAACTCAACCCGAGTACCTAACTCTTGTTGTATAGCCCTCCAGATCCGTGATGTAAACTGCGTACCCCAGTCAAAGATGATGGATACCGGTACGCTATGAAGCCTGACGATCTTGTGGATATTAATTCAAGCCAACTGCTTGGAAGAATAGGTAGTCATCACAGGAATGAAATGAGCTCACTTGGTCAACCTATCCACAATCACCCAGACTGCATCAAACCTCCGCTGAGTCCGCGGGAGTCCAACAACAAAATCCATAGTGATCCGCTCCCATTTCCACTCCGAAATCTCTAACTTCTGAAGCAACCCACCTAGCCGCTGATGCTTATACTTCACCTGCTGGCAATTTAGACAACAAGCCACATACTCCACTATGTCTTTCTTCATCCTCCTCCACCAGTAATGTTGCCTCAAGTCCTGATACATTTTCTTGGCACCCGGATGAATGGAGTACTGCGAACTGTGAGCCTCCTGAAGAATCAACTCTCGCAAACCGTCCACATTGGGCACATATAACCTGCCCTGCATCCTCAATGCACCATCATTCTCAATAGCGACCTCCTTAGCATCATCGTGTTGGACCGTGTCCTTAAGGACAAGCATATAGGGGTCATTATACTGACGCTCCTTGATACGATCATAAAGAGAAGACCGAGAGACGACACAAGCCAATACTCGACTCAGCTTAGAAATATCCAATCTAACAAACTAGTTGGCTAAGGCCTGAACATCCAATGCCAATGGCCTCTCTACCACGGGTAGATATGCTAAGCTCCCCAAACTCTCTGCCCGGCGACTCAAAGCATCGACCACCATATTGGCCTTCCCGGAATTGTACAAAATGGTGATATCATAATCCTTAAGCAACTCCAACCATCTCTGCTGATGCAAGTTAAGATCCTTCTGTTTGAACAGATGTTGAAACCTCCGGTGATCGGTGTAGATCTCACAAGGGACACCGTACAAATAGCGCCGCCAAATCTTCAAGGCATGAACAATAGCTACTAACTCAAGGTCATGGATAGGATAGTTATTTTCATGCACCTTCATCTGTCTGGACGCATAGGCAATCACCCTACAGTCCTGCATCAACACCGCACTGAGACCAATCCGCGATGCATCATAATATACAGTATAAGACCCCGAACCTGTAGGCAACACCAATACTGGGGCTGTAGTCAAAAGTTGTCTTGAGCTTCTGAAAGCTCTCCTTACACTCCTCTGTCCACCTGAACGGAGCACCTTTCTGGGTCAGCCTGGTCATAGGTGCTGCAATAGCTGAAAAACCCTCTACAAATCGACGGTAAAACCCCGCCAAACCAAGAAAACTCTGGATCTCTGTAGCTGAGGATGGTATGGGACAACTCTGCACTGCTTCAATCTTCTTTAGATCCACCTGGATCCCATCACTATATACTACATGATCCAAGAATGCCACTGAGTCTAGCCAGAACTCACACATTGAAAATTTTGCATACAACTTCTTTTCTCTGAAGGTCTGCTGTGCAGTTCTCAGGTGCTGCTCATGATCCTCTCGAGTCCGGGAGTACACTTAATGACGAATGAGTTAAGATAGGGTCGGAACACACTGTGCATCAAGTGCATAAATGCTGTTCGGGCATTGGTCAACCCAAATGACATCACAAGAAACTCATAGTGACCATACCGAGTCCTAAAACCAGTCTTCGAGATATCTGGCTCCCGAATCTTTAACTGACGATAGCGTGATCAATCTTGGAAAATACTATGTCACCTTGTAACTAATCAAATAAGTAATCAATACGAGGCAATGGATACATGTTCTTCACTGTGACTTTGTTCAACTAGAGGTAATCAATACACATCCGCATAGAACCATCCTTCATCTTCACAAATAAGACATGAGCACCCCAAGGTGACACACTGGGCCGAATGAAGAACTTATCAAGCAACTCTTATAACTTCTCCTTTAACTCCTTCAATTTAGGAGGAGACATACGATTTGGAGGAATAGAGATGGGCTGAGTGCCCGACAACAAATCAATGCCAAAATCAATATCTTGTTTGGGCAGCATGCCCGGAAGATCAGCTGGAAACACATTTGGAAAGTTCCTCACTACTGGAACTGACTCAATTGTAGGGGTATCAATAATGACATCTCTCACATAATCTAGATACGCGTCAAAGCTCTTCTCAACCATTCATTGAGCTTTAAGAAATGAAATAACTCTGCTGGAAGTATACTCTAGGGTACCTCTCTACTCTAATCGCGAAAATCCTAGCATAGCCAATGTCACAATTTTAGCGTGATAATCAAGAATAGCATAATGGGGCGATAACCAGTACATGCCTAAGATAATATCAAAGTCTACCATGTTGAGTAATAATAAGTTGGCTCTGGTCTCAAAACCACTAAGAGCAATCAAACACGACCGATACACGTGGTTCAAGATAAGAGAATCTCCTACAGGAGTAGATACATAAACATGGGAACTCAAAGAATCTCGAGATATGCCCAAACACGGGGCAAAATAAGAGGACACATAGGAATATGTAGAGCTTGGGTCAAATAATACATACGCATCTCTATGACAGACCGGAATAATACTTGTAATATCAGAGTCGGAAGCAACTTCCTCTGTACGAGCCGGAAGAGCATAATATCTAGCCTGGCCTCCCCCTCTAGGGCGACCTCGACCTCCCTGACATCCACCTGGAGTTGGCTGAGTAGGTGGGGCGGTAGTTGTTGCTGGAATCATAGCCTGAGGACCCGGTGGAGCACGTGGTGACTGAGAAGTCTATGGAGGTGCACCCCTCCTAAGTCTGGAAAAATCCCTCACCATATGGCGGGTGTCACCACACTCAAAACAACCCCTCGGAGGGCATGGCTGCTGTGACTGACTCGGGCCAGGTCTGTTGGACTGGCCACTAAAAGCACCCCGAGTAGGAGACACACTAGATACTGGCGATGCATAATAAGGTTCCTAGGGCCTAGTAGGGACTGGAACACCACTGGCGGCTGGAAGAGCTGAATGAACGGGGTGACTCCCAAAACCCCTACTATGTCGAACTGCAGCTTGGGCACGAGCACCGCTCTAAGTGGCAGACTCTCAAGACCTCATGGCCTCCCTCTCCTCTCTATCCTGGGCAAGCATGCCCTCCAATATCCTAGCAATACTCACAACCTGCTGATAAGAAATATCCATCTCCAACTCTCTGGCCATACTAATCCGGATACTGGGGTGGAGTCCCTCAATAAATTGTCGAACCCTTTCTCAAACTGTAGCAACCAAGTTTGGTGTATGTCGGGCCAAATCATTGAAGCGGACTAAATATTCTGACACAGTCATAGCACCCTAGCACACCTGCTCAAACTCTGCGCGCCATGAGTCCCTAAGTCTCTGAGGGATATACTCTCTCAAAAACATATCCGAGAACTGAGTCCATGTAAGTGAAGCTGCCTCATCCAGACTACTTAACTCATAAGCACACCACCACCGATAGGATGCTCCTCTAAACTGGAAGGTGGCAAAAGAAACCCCCTTATCTCCGCTACGTCCATAGTATGGAGAATACGATGACACTCCTCCAGAAAACCCTGAGCATCATCCGTAGCCAATCCGTTGAAGTTAGGTGGGTGATACTTCTTGTACCTCTCAGAAGCGGCTATCCTAGTCTCATGCTGAACTGGATCTAGCGGATGCATCGGTATAATCTCTAAAACTTGGTCAGCCTCAACCCGCTGCTCTGGAGTATCGGCGACGGGAGTCTGTTCTCCTCCCCCGGCCTAAGAAGTGGCAGGAGCAAGTTGAATCAATCCGTCTTGAGCTAAGGTGCTGAACATGCTCAGAAACTGGGATAGAGTCTCCTGGAGAGCTGGTGCAGTAATAGGCACCTCAGGTGCCTGCCCTCCAGCCGGAGCTACTGGGGGCTCCTCTGTCGCAGCGCGCGCGGGTGCTCTGGCTGCACCGCGTGGTCATCCTAGGCATCTACCCCGGCCTCGGCCTCTCGCAGTTCTAGTATGAGGCGTGGGTGCCTGGTCATCAGATCCTCCGGTATGGGTCCTCACCATATGTGAGAAAGAATAGAATACCGAAATTTAGAATTTTTAATGTCAACAAATTTCGCACGACAAGGAATCAAAGAAGTATAAATGTTTTCCTAACAGTTCCGTAGCCCCCCAAAGATAAGTACAGACGTCTCCATACTGATCCGCGAGACTCTAATAAATCGGCTTGTGACTCACGACACCTATGAACCTAAAGCTCTGATACCAACTTGTCACGACCCCAACTCCCTCCGTATAACGTCGTGATGACACCTAATCTCTACGACTAGGTAAGACTAACAAATTGCAGAAAATAACAAGTAGAAATAAAACTTGGCAACTGAATAATTGGTAACAATGCCGCTCGACATGTACAATAACCAGTACTCTATAAATACCCGTCTTCCCAAAACCCGGAACATCATAAGTCATAAGCTTCTAAAAGGAAAATAGTATCTCTATACACAAGATTTTTAATAAAAAATATATAGGAAGTGGTTGACATCGGGGAGAATAGAGGGGGACTCCGAGGTCTACGGACGCGATAAATATACCTTGAAGTCTCCAAAGCTGTCTCAACTTACTGGTAATGCAGCTGATAACGAGCACCTGAATCTGCACACAAAACATATGTAGAAGAGTAGCATGAGTACACCACAATTGGTACTCAGTAGAGTAGTGATGACGTCAGGTCCGGGACCTACTGGGATATAATAACAAGATAGATGATATAATTAAATGAAGTAAAACGGAGAATTTAACAAAAGGAATTTACAGAGAAATAACAACACACAAACAATGTGATAACCATAGGGGCGCTCCCGAGATACCGTCTCGTAGTCCCAAAAGTAAATACTCAACAAGGGATCTCCCGAGATACAGTCTCGTAGTCCCAAAAGTAAATATGCGAGGAGATCTCCCGAGGTACCGCCTCGTAGTCTCAAAGTAAATGTACATGGAGAACTCCCGAGGAACCGCCTCGTAGTCTCAAAAGTAAATATGCAGGGAAAACTCCCGAGGAACCGCCTCGTAGTTTCAAAAGTAAACACACAGCTCAACCAATAAATACCATAGTTAACAACAAGAATTCAACAGTTAAGACTGATAAAGAACAAGAAAAAATAGGAAATCAACTAGGCATGCTTCACAGAGTTCAAATAAGCAGTTAAAGCACGTACACATGCAATATTAGACTAAACAGGATAACTACGCATATTGGAATAGCTCAATTAAGAATGAAAACCTACTAATATACATTTAAGCGGTATAACTCAAATTAAAGAAAAAATAGGTTGCTACTCAGTAAAATAAATCGGGTTGTTCAACAAATAGCCCGTGTAAGTACTCGTCACCTCACATACACGACGCTCACATATCACAACAGTACCAAATCCTAAGGGGATTTCCCCCACACATGGTTAGGCAAGCAACTTACCTCGAACCAAGCTCAATCAATCGAT
Source organism: Nicotiana tabacum (assembly GCF_000715075.1). Classification (NCBI taxonomy): domain Eukaryota; kingdom Viridiplantae; phylum Streptophyta; class Magnoliopsida; order Solanales; family Solanaceae; genus Nicotiana; species Nicotiana tabacum. The sequence goes on along the minus strand of NC_134094.1, from coordinate 108,467,680 downwards.
AACAATGCCTTTTTCACAAATATCTGACTATGAATGGCCCAAATCTAGCCAAAAACATTTACATATCATAAATACAACTATAATAGACTAATCAAATTAATGAAATCAAGACTTTAACAAAAATTTCGAAATCCGTCCTAAAACGTCGACCCGGGCCCACGTCTCAGAATCGGGCAAAAATTACAAAATCCAAAAGCCCATTCACTCACGAGTCCAACCATACCAAATTTATCAAAATCCGACCTCAAATGACCACTCAAAACCCAAAATCAAACTCTTCGAATCCCTAGCCTCAAACTCCCAAATTCCACCTTAAATATATACTAACTAGGTGGAAAAATAAACGGAGAAGCAAGATTATTGATAAACAATAAGCATAAGGGACTTACCTCACGAAATCCTTCGAAAATGCTCTCAAGAAATTGCCAAACCGGAGCTCAAAATAATGGAAATGGCCAAACTCTCGAAGTCTCGATTAAGTAGGTTCTGCCCAGGCATTTTCGCACATGCGGAGCCTGGGCTCGCACCTGCGCGTCCGCTTGTGCATAAGAATGAGATCTTATGACCAAACCACATACTCCCATCTGCCTCCGCATCTGCGATGAAGGGGCCGCACCTGCGAGTGCGCGCCTGCGGAATCTTGTCTAGTTCTGCGGTCCATCTTCGCACTTGCGGTTCCTCTAGCGCATCTGTGGACATCCCAGATGCGGCATTTTCCATGCACCTACGACCCCTGACCAAACCTCCCAACTCCGCTTTTGTGATAAATCTTGCGCACGTGTGATCCCGCACCTACGGTCTCCCCACCACAGGTGCGAAAATACCAGAAACCAGAAACTTCAGCCATTTGCCTAAGTCCAAATTCAATCCGTTAAGCATCCGAAACACACCCAAGGCCCCCGGGATCTCAACTAAATATACCAACAAGTCCTAAAACACCATACGAACTTAGTCGAGCTCTCAAAATACGTCAAACTACAACAAAAACACGAATCACCGTACAATCCAAACTTAATAAACTTGAAACTTCAAATTTCTACAACTGATGCTGAAACCTATCAAACCACGTCCGATTGACCTTAAATTTTGCACACAAGTCATTTTCAACATTAGGAACCTACTCCAACTTCCAAAATCGGAATCCAACCCCGATATCAAAAAGTCCACTACCGGTCAAAATTTCCAAAAATTTGACTTTCGCCAATTCAAGCCTAAATCAGCTACATACCTCAAATTTACAGTCTGAACACGCTCCTAAGTCCAAAATCACCCAACGGAACCAACATAACTCCATTTCGGAGTCATCTTCACACAGTTCAGACTACGATCAAAATTCTAAGACTTAAGTTTCTGTTTTTGGGACTACGTGTCCCAAGACACTCCGAAACAAAAAACAAGACCTCCTGAAAAGTCACATAAGCAGAAACAGATACGGGGAAAGCAAGAAATAGGGGATCGGGGCTATTACTCTCAAGACGACCGGTCGGGTCGTTACAATAAATAGAAACTATATTAAAGTTTAAGAACAACAACAACAAACCCAGTGCAATCCCATATAGTAGGGTATACTAAATTTTGAAGAAATTTAAAAATAAAAAAAATAAAGAAACTCATAAAAAATAAAATATCTAGTATGTATTTACAAGTATAAATAATACAATAGAGTCAAAGATACTATGAGATACAACTATAACGTCCTAGCTTTCAAATAAGTAAAAAATTATAATTTTTGTAAAAATGTATCAAGCTATACATTTTACCTTCCTAAAATTAATTAATCGAGAAAGTTCATTGATACTGTAATTTAAAAGATTATTCCTAAATGTATATAGAAAATTACTATCAAAAGGCAAAACAATAAAAGCCGATAATTTAAGACGTGAAGACCAATAGCAATAATGTGATGACCTGATAGCTCATTTATAGTGTTATCCTTCTTTTCCGTGTTTTGAGACCTCGAATAGCTCCATTTAGCCTTCCTCGATTTATGCACGCAGTCCGTGTCTTTTTCGGAAAAAAACGTTTATGTGAAAAATTGATGAAAATGTGAAACTTTGCCTTAAAACTAATTTGAGTTGACTACGGTCAGTGTTTTATATAAACGGACCCTGATCAGTATTTTGATGGTTATGGTGGGTCCGTATCATGATTTTGGACTTGGGCGTATGCCTGCAATCGAATTCGGAAGTCCATAACTTGATTTAATGTAATTTTATTGAAAATTAGCAATTTAAAGGGTTAAAGAAATTCTAAGTTTGCCCGTAGGTTGAATTTATTGCTATCGGGTTTGGATTTTGGTTTCGAAACTTGTCATAGGTTCATTTCAGTATTTATGACTTGTTTACAAAATTTGGTGCAAAACAACGTTGGTTTGACATGATTCAGATGCCCGATTGTAAAGTTGCATGTTCTTGAGTTTCTTTGAAATATCATTCATTTGGATGTCCAATTTATTGTTTTACGTGTTATTTTGGTGTATTGATCACGTGAGCAAGTTCATATGAAGTTATTACACTTGTGTGCATGTTTGGTTTTGAGCACCGAGGACTCGGGTGAGTTTCAGACGCATTTCGTAGAGTTTGGTAGTAGCTATTCGCAATTGCGACAAATGGCCAAGTCTGTGATGCTCGCATTTGCGAACATCCTGTTTGCAATTGCAAAAATGGCCCGGGGCAGCAGGGATTGCATTTGTGATCATTTGATCGCTTTTGCAAACATATCATTGCAAATGTGATGACAATATAGATGTGGGAGTTCGAATTTGTGATTGCTTCTTCCCATTTGCGGGGTTTGCATTTGCGAACCCCGGGTCGCATTTGCGACATCTGCGCCTAGACAAATAGCCAAGGGATGAAATTTTAGCCTAATTTTTCATATTTTGAAACCCTAAACACCATAGAGGCGATATTCTAAGAGGATTTTCTTCTCAAAAACTTTGGTAAGAACCTTTAATCTATTTCTTTTCAATTACCCATTACTTTCAAAGTGTTTTCAACATTAAATCTAGAATTTTCATGGTAGAAATTAGGGGTTTGAGTAGAATTGGGATTTTTTGTAAAATGGGATTTAGACATCAAATTGGAGTCGGATTTCAAAACTAATCACATACTCGGGCTCAGGGGTGAATGAGTGATCAAGTTTTGATTCGAATCTCGGGTTTTGACCAAGCGAGCCCGGGATTGACTTTTGTTAATTTTTGGGAAACGTGAAAAGATCTTAGCTCTATGCATTGTAATTGATTTCCCTAGTATTGCTTGTTGATATTAAGTCGATTTTGGTTAGATTCGATTAGTATGGAGGTGAAATTTAGAGAAAAGCCCCCAGTTGAGCTTTGATTTGCTTGCGGAGCGAGGTAAGTATTGGGTCTAACCTTGATTTGAGAGAATTAGGAACCCTTGAGCTATGTGCTATGTGAATTACATGTGTAGTGGCATATATGCGAGGTGACGGGTGTATATACGTTGTCAAAATAATTGTTTTCATGCTTTCCCATAGTTCATTAATTATTTCATTCTATGTCTTAACTGCTACATGTTTTACTTGCTTTCTATGCCGTAACTTGTTACTTGTTATCTATTTACTATTGCATTGAAATGCTTGTTTCCTGCATGATTCCATGATTAATTGCTGCTAGCCTTACTTGTCTTACTTGCACACTTCAATTGTCATATATTTGGCTTGTCTTGTTGCTTTGTATTAATTGTAACATTCCTTGATTTGGTACGGGGTCCCTTTATGGCTTTGCTTTCGTATTTCTTTAATCATAGAGATTATTGTGAATTGAGTTGTTGAATTGATTACATCTATTGACTTTTGTTTATGGATCGAGTTGCACACCGCAACGGGTGGAATAAGGGAGGATTGATATTGATATGGTGGGATCGGGTTGCACGCCTCAACGGATTTTATATGTGATTTTGATATGGTGAAATAAGGAAGGATTATGATATTGACTCTAATTATATGGTAGGATCAGGTTGCGCGGTGCAATGGATTTTACATGCTATACATGATATTGATATGGTGAAATAAGGGAGGATTGAGTTTGTACGGTGGGATCGGGTTGCGCGCCGCAACAAAATGTGTATTTTGTATTCATTTTTGCATTGTGTTAGCTTTCAGTGTTTTCATATGAACTTCCGAGGAATGATGTTTCTGGTTTTACTGATTTCGAGGATTGAGTTTAGTTTCATCAGTTAATAGCCTTACTTTTCCTGTGTTCCTTTCTTGTTATTATTATTATACAGTGTACAAGTTATTGTAAGTGACCCGCCTTAGCCTCGTCACTACTTTGTCGAGGTTAGGCTCGACACTTACAAAGTACATGGGGTTGGTTGTACTCATACTAAACTCTGAACTTCTTGTACAGATTTTAGAGTTGGTACTAGCGGCGATCAGTAGATTACTCGGATTGATTACTTGACAGAGACTTGGGGTATAGTTGCACGTCGTTTGCAGCTCTGAAATCCCCCTTCTACCTTATTCTAGCTATTTATTTCATTTGAGACAGTTATGCTTTCATGCAGATCATTATTTATATTACTCTAGTCGATTCTGTACTTGTGACACAAGTTCTGGAATTGTATGTAGGTATCGTTGTTGTTATGATATTCTCAATCTATTTCAGTTTATTCAGTTTCTTGGTTATTATTTAATTTGAATTGTTAAAATGGCTAGAAACCTATTTTATCTTTGGGTTGCCTAGCAAGTGAAATGTTAGGCGCCATCACGGCCCCGAGGGTGGGAATTCCAGGTCGTGACAAGTTGGTATAAGAGCATTAGGTTGCCAAGGTCTCACGAGTCACCAGCAAGCTTAGTAGAGTCTAGAGGATCGGTACGGAGACGTTTGTACTTATCTTCCAGAGGCTATGAAGTTTAGGAAATATTCACTTATTCCCTTTAATATCGTGAGATTTAATTCTATCATTGATGATTGAACCATTCTATTTTTGTTCTCTTGCAAATGGCGAGAACATGCACTGCATCTATAGCCAGACAGAGTCGGAGCCCCATATGGCAGCTACTACTAGGAGCAAGGGCCGAGGCCGAGGCAGAGCTTAGCCTAGAGCTCGAGCAGCAACACCCGCAGTGGAGCCTTAGATTGATCACGAGGAGGAGGTTCCAGCTCAGACTGTGCCTGTCGGACCAGCTCATGTCCCAGAGGGGTTCATAGACTCTCTAGTGCTTTATGACGCTCTAGTCTGTTTGGTGGGCCTTATGGAGAGTGTGGCCTAGACCGGTGCATTTACAGTGGCACCAGCTGTCTCTCAGGGTGGGGGAGGAGCACATACTCCCACTACTTACACCCCTAAGTAGGTGGCTCCCCAGTATCGGACTCCAGCAGCCCCGCCGGTAAGGGTGGTTCAGCCGGTTATTGCGGCACAAGCCGGTGATATGCCCGCTATGTCTTCTGAGGCGTTGTTGAGGTTGGATAAGTTTACCATTCTCTTTCCTGTTCATTTCAGCGGTGCACCCTCTGAGGACCCACATGATTATCTAGACCGCTGCTACGAGGTGTTGCAGAGCCTAGGTATCGTTGAGACCATTGGGGTCGATTTTGCAGTATTTCAGATGACTGGTTCCTCTAAGAGGTGGTGGAGACATTATATGTTGATTAGACCAGCTAGGTCGCCTGCACTTACTTGGGATCAATTTTCACAGCTATTCCTAGAGAAATTGATACCTGTCACTCTGAGAGAGGATTACCGCAGGCAGTTTGAGCGTCTTCAGCAGGGTAGCATGACTGTTACCCAGTACGAGACTCGATTTGTGGACCTAGCTTGCCACGCCATTATCTTGCTTCCTACTAAGAGGGAGAGAGTGATCAAATTCATTGATGGGCTCACTTTCACTATCAAGCGACAGATGGCCAAGGATGTTGGAGATGATATTACTTTCTAGAGGGCTCTAGATATTGTGAGACAGGTCGAGATGGTTCGTGGTTAGAAGAGGGGGCGGTGTCTGTTAATAGGCCTCGTCATTACGGTAACTTCAGTGGTGCCTCATCTGGAGGCAGGGGTACTTTTGGTAGAGCCCATCTCCCCAGACTATTTCAGTCAGCGCTTCAGGCATCTCACAGTGATTCAAGGACTCGTGGCCCTTATGTACCTCATTCTGGGCAGCCAGCCTACAGTGCACCATCAACTCCTATCAGTTCTCCTCCGATTCAAAGTTATCACCGTGGTTATCCATCCCGTTCAAGTCAGCTACAACTTCAGTAGCCACAACAGCAGGATGGGTGATTTGAGTGTGGAGGTACGAATCTTATTAGGAGGTTCTATCTGAGATTATTAGGAGGCATGCCACATCAGAGTTCTCGTGCCATGGTCCTGGCACCAGTTTCTCCACCGGCCGCTCAGCCAGCTAGAGGTAGGGGCCAGGCAACAAGAGGTGTTGGTCAGACCATTAAAGGAGAAGGTCAGGCCATTAGAGGTAGAGGCCATCCAAATAGAGTCCTTCCCAGAGACGTAGGTCAGAGTGGCGGGGCCCAACCCTAATTTTATGCTTTCCCAGCTAGGCCTAAGGCCGAGTCATCTGATGTCGTTATCATATGTATTGTTCTAGTTTTCCATAGAGATGCTTCAGTTCTATTTGATCCGGGCTCTACTTATTCCTATATGTCATCCTATTTTGCTTCTTATTTGGTTGTGCCTCGTGACTCTTTGAGTGCTCCTGTGTATGTGTCAAAGTTTGTGGGAGATTCTATTATTGTAGATCGCGTCTATCGCTCGTGTATGATTACTATTAGGAGTCTTGAGACTAGCGTAGATCTCCTACTTCTTGATATGGTAGATTCTGATGTTATCTTGGCTATGGATTGGCTGTCACCTTATCATGCTATATTGGACTATCAAGCCAAGACGGTGACCTTAGCCATGCCTGGGTTGCCTCGATTAGAGTGGAGGGGGACTCTTGGCCATTCTACTAGTAGGGTTATTTCTTATGTCAAGGCACGATGTATGGTCGAGAAGGGATATCTAGCTTATTTGGCCTATGTCTGTGATTCGAGTGCGGAGGTTCCTTTCATGGATTAAGTACCAGTTGTGTGTGAGTTTCCAGACGTATTTCCTGCAGATCTTCCTGGGATTCCACCTGATAGAGATATTGACTTATGTATTGATTTGGCTTCGGGCACTCAACCCATTTTTATTCCACCATACCGTATGGCCCCGCCAGGGTTGAAGCAATTGAATGAGAAATTGCAAGATTTACTGAATAAGGGGTTCATTAAACCTAGTGTCTCGCCCTGGGGTGAACCCCTATTGTTCGTGAAGAAGAAAGATGGGCCGATGAGGGTATAAAGGTAGATTCTAAGAAGATTGAGGCGTCTAGAACCGACCTAAACCTACTTTAGCTATAGAGATCGCTGGTTCGTGGATGGGTTTTCATCCATAGCAGTCCCATTGACTAGATTGACTCAAAAGGGTGCCCCATTCAGATGGTCGGTAAAGTGTGAGTGGAGCTTTCAGAATCTCAAGACTACTTTGACTACAGTACCAGTGTTGGTGTTGCCCACATGTTTAGGATCCCATTTAGTGTATTGTGATGTGTCTCGTATTGGTCTCGGTGCAATATTGATACAGGATGGCATGGTGATTGTATACATGTTGCGGAAGTTGAAGGTTCATAAGAAGAATTACCACGTTCATGACTTAAAGTTAGCAACCATTGTTCATGCGATGAAGATTTGGAGGCACTATATTTATGGCGTATCGTGTGAGGTATTCACGAATAATTGGAGTCTACAGTATTTGTTTAAACAGAAGGTTCTTAACTTGAGGAAGAGGAGGTGGTTGGAGCTGTTGAGAGACTATGATAACCCCATTTTGTAGCATCCCTGAAAGGCCAATATAGTGTCTGAAGGCTTGAGTAGAAAGATTGTGAGTATGGGTAGCCTTGCGTATATTCAGTTGGTGAGAGGCCGCTTGCATCAGGTTTTCAGTCTTTGGCCAATCAGTTCATGAGGTTAGATGTTTCGGAGCCCAATATGATGACTCCCATTTGCTTGTCCTTAAGGACACCATGCAGCACGGTGGTGCCAAGCAGGTTACTGTTGGGGATAATGGGGTTTTGCGGATGCAGGTTCGTATTTGTGTGCCCAATGTGGATGGGCTTCGTGAGTTGATTCTTGAGGAGGCCCACAGTTCCCGACATTTTATTCACCCGGGTGCTGCCAAGATGTATCAGGACTTGCTGCAGCATTATTGGTGGAGGAAGATGAAGAAGGATATAGTTTCATACGTAGCTTGGTGTCGGAATTGTCAGCAAGTACAGTACGAGCATCAGAGACATGGTGGCTTTACTTTAGAGGTTGGAAATTCCTGAGTGGAAGTGGGAGCGTGTTATCATGGATTTTGTTGTTAGGTTTCCATGGGCTCAGAAGAAGTTCGATGCGGTATGGGTCATTGTGGACAGGTTGACCAAGTTGGCATATCTCATTCCAGTGGAAATAACCTATTCTTCAGAGCGGTTAGTTGATAACTACATCCGCAAGATCATCCGTCTTCACGGTGTGCATGTGTCTATCATTTCTGATCGAGGTACGCAGTTGTCACGACCCCAAAAATCCTTCTGTAGAATGTCGTGATGGCACCTAGTCTCTAAGACTAGGTAAGCATAACACTTGCTCATTAGATAATAGATTTTTAACCAAAATAACTATTAAACATAAACCGTATTTTTCTATATAAAGTCAACCATCTCAACATGAAACAATATCCTAAAACTGGTAGTACAAGTCATAAGTTTTTCTAAGAGTCACTAGGATTAAAAATACATCATTGTATCAGACTAATAGGAAACAATCAGTGTACCAGACTAATACGAAACAATAAACATAAAATAAAATAGAAGGTGATTTCGGAGCCTGTGAACGTCAACATGTATACCTCGAAGTCTCCAGTCGCGCATACATAAGTCTCATAACCAACTCGATCTGAAGTACGTGAATCTGCAAAACAATATGTAGAAGTGTAGCATGAATACACCACAGTAGTACCCAATAAGTATCAAGCCTAACCTTGGTAGAGTAGTGGCAAGGCCAGGTCAAGACACTTACTAGATATGTAAACATGTGCAGGATATAACATAAAGCTAACGAGAAAAGAACATCAATATAAGGCCAATAGCAGAAAGATTTCAAATTACAATCAACAGTGAAAATAATGGTAGCACGGATAGCAACGAGAAACAACCTAGTAATTAAACAGTAACATAGTTAGGGTAAAATGAAATATAAATATGTTCATGTAAGTAAAACCGATGATAACTCAATCAATCAAATCATTCTTAATGCACAACTTTCACCAAGAATTCGTAATCTCAGATCACAAGTCACAACTTCCAAACCTTACACACATGGCACCTTGTGCCCATATTTTATAAAATCACTCTCGCACGGCAAAATCCACGTGCTACCATGTACCTTGTATCTGTATCAAATGCTACTTTAAAATAACTAGGAGATTTAATCTTATACCTTAAGGCATAATAACAACTTGGTATAAAGTAGGAAATCAATTGAGAAAAATGAGTTTATTTTAGAAATTATTTGGGTGAAGAAAATAACATTTTAAATTAAAATAAAGCACCAGATAGCCACCGAATTAAATTTAGAGTTTGTTAAATAAAAACATAACAACGATTTATAAGTTAGATAAAATCATCAGATAGGGTGAGGAGTTTATGTTGAAAAAAATCAATTAAAGTAAAATATGTCAACTATTAAGAATAGCAAAATACTGGATGAAAAAAAGAGTTTTAATGTAAGAGTCACATAAGATAAGTATGTTAATAATTTCTTTATTTAAGACCGTTGTATTACCAAAAACTCTACATGGTATGGGATAATGACTCAGCATAGTAAATTCATCTTAAAAATTAATTCACCAAATAATAGTAATAGGAAAAAAAAACAGGAAATGACGGAAAATCAATAAACTAGTGAAACAACTTAATCTTCGAAATCAGTAAACCCAGAGATATCAGTCCCCAACATCTCACATGATAAATACCGAAAGTTAACACAATACAACAATGAATACAACACAAACAATCCGTTGCGGCACATAACCCGATCCTACCGTACAAACCCTTCTTTCACCATATCAATATCAAGAATAACAAATAACACTTGTTGCGGCGCGCAACCCGATCCCACCGTATCAATATCAAATTCTCCCTTATTTTACCGTATCACATAATCCTCCCTTATTCTACCTGTTGCGGCGTGCAACTAGATCCCACCGTATTATCATTTCACAATCCTCCCTTATATTACCTGTTGCGGCATGCAATATGATTCACAAGCAATATAAACAAACAACAACACAATATAAATACTTTCACCACATGTGCCTCTTTGCCACAATGTTTTCCTCAAAACAATTTAAATACTACAACCACACATAGCCCTCGGCTCAACACACTGAGTGCATTAACAACAACAATAACATGAGAGTATGGCAAGTTATTCAACACAATAACTTCAGAACATAAAGAAACAGAAGAACAAGCACACGGTGGAATACATAACAAGTAATAATGATTTCAAATAAGAATAACTCAACAACAGAAGAGATAATATGCAACAATGATTTCAAATATGAATAACTCCAAAAATAATTGAGATAAAATGTAATAGAAGAGGTAACTGCTCTAGGGCATATAAAAGTATGTTTGGCAACAAAGGTAGAACATGAACCAATCAACTTTAATTTAGGCATGTAAGGGTAAATTTGCAATTGAGGATATAACATGATAAGGCAAATGTAATTTTAATGTGCATAAGAAACCTAAGAGTCAAGATTGGTCAAATTTCCACATATAAGTCGTGTACACACTCGTCACCTCGTGCACACGTCTTTCACATATCACAACCAACACAATTCTTAAGAGGTAATTTTACCCCCACATAATGTTAGGCAAGATACTTACCTCGACGATGCTAAACCGATACTTTAAAATGACTTTTGCGAATGAAACAACCTCCAAACGACTCAAATCCAGCCAAAATAATTTCATAACATCAATAAAACTCATAGGTACCAATTCTGGATAACAAAATTTTGGTTTTTAATTAAAACTAAAAAGACAACCCGAAAGTCAATCTCGGGCCCGCACATCGAAATTGGACAAAAATTTACAAAATCCGAACATCCATTCTGATACGAGTCCAACTATACCAAAATTAATAAATTTCGATCACAACTCGACCCTCAAATCCTTAATTTCTGCCTAAGGAATTTTCATAATTTTCCAATTCAAACCACTAATTAAATGATAAAAATAACAATAGCTTCGATTAATTTAATCAAAATCGAGTTAGAATCACTTGCCCCAAATCATGTGGTGAAAATCACCTCAATCCGAGCTCCATAGCTCAAAATATGCTAAAATACCCAAAACCTTCGAAATATAGAATTTAACGGTCTGTTCCAAGGGTACCCTTCGCGATCGTGGTCAAAACTTCGCGATCGTGATTACAAAAATTTTCTAGGACAATTTTACTCTATGCGATTGCGGCCATTTCTCCACAATCGCGAAGAACAAACTTCTATTTACTTTGCCCAAACTCTTCTCAAACAACTTGTAGTGTAATAGCTATAATGTTTTGTACAGAACTCCAAATGACAAACAATTTAATTTTCTGAAAACTAGACTCAAAGAGCAACAACTTTCATTTTTAGATCATCTCCAAATTCTTTATAGATTGCAAGATATAAGATTTCAAAGTTGGGTCACTGACAACAGAATTTCCTCTACGCGATCGCGAAAAGCCTTCCGCGATTGCGATTCACAAGCCCATTTTCCCCATTTTACTCTTGGGGATCGCGACAAATTCTACGTGATCGCAATGTACACTGCTGTAGCTACAAACCAACAAATAAAAATGGCCTAGAAATGGTCTGAAATCACTCCGAAACTCACCCGAGTCCCTCGGGATCCCGTCCTAACATACCAACAAGTCCCATTACATAATGTGGACCTGCTCGAGCACTCAAAACACATCAAACAACTTCAAAACTACAAATCGCACCTCAAATCGAACTTAATGAACTTATGAACTTTCAACTTCTACGACTCGCGCCGAATCATATCAAATAAGCCTAGAATGACGTCAAATTTTGCATGCAAGTCCCAAATAACATAACGGATTATTTCAACTCCCAGAATCGCAATCCGAACCCGATATCAACAAAGTCAACTCCCAGTCAACCCTCTCAAACTTCCAAACCTTCAACTTTTTAACTTTTTCCAAAATGCATCAAATCAACCAACGAACCTCCAAATCCAAATCCGGACATATGTCTAAGTCCAAATTCACCATACGAAGCTAATGGAATCATCATAACACCACTCCGGAGTCGTCTACACAAAAGTCAAACTCCGGTCAACTCTTTTCACTTAAACTTCTAAAACAAGAATTGTTCCTCCAAATTGATCCCGAATCATCTGAAAAGCCATATTCGACCACGCACGCCAGTCATAATACATGATACGAAGCTACTCGAGACCTTACCACTGAACTGAATGCTAATTCCCAAAGACCCGATTCCCACATAAACACACTCTATCAACCTCAACCAGCTGTAAGGACTCATGCATACACCCACAAGGTATAACCATACAACGTAGCACATCATACATATGCCCATAACAACACTTCTAACCATGATAGCAGCCAATAACCAAATCCAACACCGATAAATAATCTCATAATAGCTAGACCTCATAACCATTCACCCAAATCAACAATCCACACCTAACGCCACCTAGGCAACCACTTTGCAAGATAAAACCCAATAAGCACAATGTGAATATGACTGAATATGCAAAGAGAAACACATGGAGAAATTATCAAATAAGTCTGAAAGGCATAACTCCCTATCTGTACCATGCTATGAATCAATTTCACAAGGGATAATCAAAACACATGGACTAATCACAAGGATCTCATCCTAATATAACTCCACTGCGGCCCATAACCCGGTTCAAACATATCAAAATTACATGAAAACGCAAGGATCCCATCCTTAGCTCTGAATCACAAGTAGTATACATATCATGCCAACTGAAACCTTCCCTTTTTTTCACTAAACAAAATCACAACACATAATGAGCCCCCATACCGGTAGGGCATCTAAATCACAAATTGTAATCAAACCATCTAGAAATCACATCAAAACCTATCATAATGAATAACAGAAAGTCATTTCTAGTCTCATAGCTCTCAATAGTTAGCAAAACAAAAATGATAGACGCTCTCACCATAGAATCTCCAAACAAGGGTAAACACATAAGTAGAGTACAAAATCATGAAGCTCACCCATATGTGGAGCATGATAGGAGGACTCACCTCGATAGGCAGTACCGAATCAAAATAATAATAGTGCTCCTCTATGAAAATTTGAAACCATACCTGTAACGACACTATCTGGTGTAGCGGCTACCATAGCAATTATATCAACGGGGTAGGCCTCCTACTCTTGGGCACCCTCTACCCGACTAAATACCCCACTGTGACACATATGTCCAAAGTCTAGGAAAATCTCTCACCATGTGGATGGTATCTCCACACTCAAAGAAACCTCTCCGCTGATGTGCCTATGGAAGCTATCCAGTACGGGTACCCTCAGACCCATAGCTATCTGAAACATCGTGTGAAGCCTGAAGTGCAATCTAAACTAGATAGCCCACAAAACCTCTACGATGGCGTGCCCTGCCTCCATAATAGGGACTAGTAGATCCTTCCGGTCTATGAGGCCTATTAGCCTCCCTGTCCCCTCTCTCCGGACCCTGCATGTCCTCTCTCTCCTGGTTCGACATGCCCTCTAATCAGCGAGTGATCTCTACCACCTGCTAAAATGGAACATCCGACTCCAACTCCCGAGCCACGCTAAACCAAAATATCATGCCTGATCCCCTAAATGAATTTGCGGTCTTGCTCTCTAACTATAGAAACTAAAGTGGGTGCATGTCTGGACAAATCACTGAATATAACGGCATACTCTGACACTGACATAGTTCCCTAACACTGCTTCTCAAACTCCGTGCGCCATGCATCTCGAAGAGTCAGGGAACAAAATCTCTCAAGAACATCTCTGAAAACTAGGTCCATGAAAGTGAAGCTGCATTGGCCGGACTACCCAACTCATACGCGCTCCACCACTGATATGCCACTTCCTTAAGCTTGAATGTAGTAAAAACAAGCCCACTCATCTCCGCAATACTCAGAGTGCGAAGCATACAGTGGCACTCCTCTAGAAAACCATGAGCATCCTCTGAAGCCAAACAACTTAAAGTAAGAGGGTGATACTTCTTGAACCTTGAAAGTCTAAGTCGTTCCTCCTCCGTTGCCCCTGGCCTAACCTTAGGCTGAACCGGAATAACAGGTTATACCGACACCACACCCGGAACCTGACCAATGTGAGCCCGCTACTCTGGAGTACCGGCGCTGGGAGTCTGAGCTCCTCCCCCAATATATAAAGTAGTTGGTGTAACGGAGATCAACCCCTCTTGAGTCAATGTACCAAACATGTTCAGGAACTGCGCCAAAGTCTCATGAAGTTCGAGGGTAGCAACATGCGCCTCCGGTGCCTGTCCCCCAACCAGAGATACTGGCGGCTCCTCAACTGCTGCTCGGACAGGTGCTCTAGTTGTAGCACGTGTTTTTCCTCGGTCTCTTCTTCTTCCTCTACCCCAGTCCCTAGCAACACTGGCTCTAGGGGAAGCGTCATCAGTAACTGCAGCTGGTGTTCTCACCATCTTTGATAGAATATAATAATAAAGGCTCAACTCGATATTAATAAACTCGCACGATAGGAATAAAAGAAGTGGAGATTTTCCTAATAGTTTTGTAGCATATCGAAGATAAGTACAGACATCTCTGTACCGATCCGTAAGACATTAATAAACTCGCTTATGACTCGTCGCACCTAAAAACCTAGAGCTCTGATACCAACTTGTCACGCTCCCAAAAATCCCTCTGTAGAATGTCGTAATGGAAACTAGTCTCCAAGACTAGGTAAGCCTAAAACTTGCTGATTAGATAATAGAATTTTAACCAAACCAACTATTAAACATAAACCGTATATTTTTATATAAAGCCAACCATCTCAACATGAAGCAATATCCCAAAACCAGTAGTACAAGTCATAAGCTTTTCAAAGAGTCACTAGAATTAACAATACATCACTGTAGCGGACTAATAGGAAATAATGGAAATAAAATAAAATAAAATGTGACTTCGAAGCCTGCGAACGTCAACAGGTATACCTCGAAGTCTCCAACCGCTCATACATATGTCTCATAACTAACTCAATCCGAAGTACCTGAATCTGTACAAAAATGTGCAGAAGCGTAGCATGAATATACCACAGTCGTACCTGGTAAGTATCAAGCATAACCTTGGTAGAGTAGTGACGAGGCCAGGTCAAGACACCTACCAGACATGTAAACCCGTGTAGGATATAACATAAAGCTAATGAGAAAATAACATCAATATAAGGACAATAGTCGAAGGATTTCAAATTACAATCAACAGTGAAAATAATGGGAGCACGGATAGCAACGAGAAACAACCAAGTAATTAAGCAACAACATAGTCCGGGTACAAATGAAATATAAATGTGTTCAAGTAAGGGAAACCTATGACAACTCAATCAATCAAATCATTCTTAATGCATGAATTTAACTAAGAATTCGTAATCTCAGATCATAAGTCACAACTTCCAAAACTTACACACACGGCACCTTATGCTAATATTTTCAAAATCACTTTTGCACGGCAAAATCCGCGTGCTACCATGTACCTTATATCCATATCAAATGCTACTTTAAAATATTCAGGAGATTTAATCTTATACCTTAAGGCATAATAACAATCTAGTATAAAGTAGGAAATCAATTGAGAAAAATGACTTTATTTTAGAAATCATTTGGGTGAAGGAAATAGCATTTTCAATTAAAATAACGCACCGGATAGCCACCGAATTAAATTTAGAGTTTGTTAAATAAAAACATAACGACGATCTATAAGTAAGAAAAAATCATAAGATAGGGTGAGGAGTTTAAGTTGAAAAAAAATCAATTAAAGTAAAATATGTCAACTATTAAGAGTAGAAACATACAAATGAAAAGAAGAGTTTTAACGTAAGAGTCACATAAGATAAGTATGTTAATAATTTCTTTATTTAAAATCGTTGCATTACCAACAAATCTATAGGGTACGGGATAATGACTCAGCATAGAAAATTCATCTTAAAATTAAATTCACCAAAATAATAACAATAGGAAAAGAAAACAGGAAATGATGGCAAATCAGTAAACTAGTGAAAACAACTCAATCTTCGAAATCAGTAGACCCAGAGATATCAGTCCCCATCAGCATCTCACATGATAAATACCGAAAGGTAGCACAATACAACAATGAATACAACACACATAATCAGTTGCAGTGCGCAACCCGATCCCACCGTACAAACCCTTTTTTCACCATATCAATATCAAGAATAATAAATAAAATCTATTGCGGCGCGCAATCCGATCCCACCGTATCAATATCAAATTCTCCCTTATAATCCTCCCTTATTTCACCTGTTGCGGCGTGCAACCCGATCCCACAGTATTATAATTTCACAATCTTCCCTTATATCACATGTTGCGGCGCGCAACCCGATCCACAAGCAATTTAGATAAACAACAACATAATATAAAGTCTTTCACCACGTGTTCCCTTTTCCACAACGTTTTCATCAAAATAATTTAAATACCACAACCACGCATATGCCTAGGCTCAACACATTGAGTGCAGCAACAACAACAACAACAATAAAACGAGATTATGGCAAGTAATTCAACACAATAAGTTTTGAACACAAAGAAACAGAATAACGAGCTCACAATGTAATACATAACAAGTAATAATGACTTTAAATAAGAATAACTCAACAATAAGAGAGCTAATATGCAACAATGATTTCAAATAATAATAACTTCAAAAATAGTAGAGATAAAATGTAATAGAAGAGGCAACAACTCCAGTTAAACCATATAATAGTATATTTGGCAACAAAGGTAGAACATGAATCAATCAACTTCAATTAAGGCATGTAAGAGTAAATTTTGCAATAGAGGATATAACATGATAAGGGAAATTTAATTTTAATGTGCATAAGAAACCTAAGAGTCAAGATTGGTCAAATTTCCACCTGTAAGTCGTGTACACACTCGTCACCCCGTGTACACGTCTTTCACATATCACAACCAACACAATTACTAAGGAGTAATTTCCTTCACACAATCTTAGGCAAGATACTTACCTCGGCGAAGCTAAATCAATACTTTAAAATGAACTTCGCGAGCAAAATAACCTCTGGACGGCTCCAATCTAGCCAAAATAATTTTATAACATCAATAAAACCCATAGGTAATAATTCCGGAGAATAAAACTTCGATTTTTAATTAAAACTAAAAAGTTAACCCGAAGGTCAATCCCAGGCCCACACCTCGGAACCCGATAAAAATTCAGTAAATCCGAACACCTATTCCGATACGAGTCCAACTACACCAAAATTACTAAATTTCGATCAAAATTCGGCCCTCAAATTCTCAATTTCCGCATAAGGAATTTTCACAATTTTCCAATTCAAACTACTAATTAATTGATAAAAATAATAATAGATTCGAGTAATTTAACCAAAATCGAGTTAGAATCATTTACCCCAATTCATATGGTGAACATCGCCTCAATCCGAGCTTCATAGCTCGATATATGCTAAAATAACTGAAACCTTCGAAATAGAGTACTTAAAGGTCTGTTCCGGGACAATCCTTCATGATTGCGGTCAAAACCTCACGATCGCGATTACAAAAATTTTCCATGACAGTTTTACTCTATGCAATCGTGAAGAACAAACTTCTATTAGCCTTATCCAAATACTTCTCAGACAACCTGCCATGTAACAACCATAACTATTTATACAAAACTCTAAATGACAAATGTTTTGATTTTCTGAATACTAGACTCAAAGGTCTACAACTTTTTTTTTTGATCTCCAAATTCCTTATAGATTGCAAGATATAAGATTCCAAAGTCGGGTTGTGACATTAGAATTTTCTCTACGCGATTACGAAAAGACTTTCGCGATCGCGATTCACATGCCCATTTTACTCTTCGCGATCGCGACCAATTCTACACGATCACAATCTACACTGTTGTTGCCAAAAACCAGAAACTAAAATGGCCTAGAAATAGTCTGAAACGACCCTGAAACTCACCTGAGCCCCTCGGAACTCCATCCTAACATACCAACAAGTCCCATAACATAATGGGGACCTTCTCGAGGCCTCAAATCATATCAAACAACATTAAAACTACACATCATTCCTCAAATCGAACTTAATGAACTTTCAACTTTTATGACTCACGCCGAATCATATCAAATCAACCCGGAATGACGTCAACTTTTGCATGCAAGTCCCAAATAATATAACAGATATGTTTCAACTCCCGGAATGGCAATCTGAACCCGATATAAACAAAGTCAACTCCCTGTCAAACCTCTCAACCTTTCAAACCTCCAACCTTCCAACTTTCGCCAAAATGCATCTAATCAACCTACGAACCTCCAAATCAAAATTCGGACATACGCCTAAGTCCAAAATCACCATACGAAGCTATTGGAATCATTAAAATACCAGTCTAGAGTCGTCTACACAAAAGTCAAACTCCGATCAACTCTTTTCACTTACGCTTGTAAAACAAGAATTGTTCCTCCAAATTGATCTCGAATCATCCGAAAAGAAGAACCCGACCATACACGTAAGTCATAATATATGATATAAATCTTCTTGAGACCTTAAATGACCGACAAAATGCTAATTCTCAAAATGATCGGTCGAGTTATTATAATAGTTCACCTCGCACTTCTGGAGGGTCGTACGATATAATTTAGGCATGCGGGTTGAGTTGAGCATAACATTTCACCCCCAAATGGACGGACAGTGTGAGCGCACTATTCAGATATTGGAGGTTATGCTTCACAACATTATGGATTTTGGGGGTTCTTGGGATCAGTTCTTGCCGCTAGCGGAGTTTGCCTATAATAACAACTATCGGTCTAGCATTCAGATGCATCCCTATGAGGCTCAGTTGGGGTACCGATTTGTTTCAGGATGCCTGGGATAAGGTCAAGATTATTCAAGATCGACTTCGCACACCTTAGTCTAAGTAGAAGAGTTATGCTGACCGTAGAGTTCATGATGTTGCATTCATGGTTGGAGAGAGGGTATTGATCTGGGTTTCACCCATGAAGGGTGTGATGAGGTTCAGAAAGAAGGGCAAGTTGAGCCCTAGGTATATCAGACCTTTTGAAATTCTTGAAAGGGTGGGTGAAGTAGCCTACAGGCTTGCATTACCACCTAGTTTATCAGTGGTTCATCCGATGTTCTATGTGTCTATGCTCCAGAAATATCATGGTGATCCGTCCCATATGTTAGATTTTAGCTCAGTCCAATTGGACAGAGATTTGACTTACGAGGAGGAGCCGGTGGCTATTCTAGCCCGGCAGGTACGACAGTTGAGGTCTAAGAGTTATCCTTCAGTTCAGGTGCAATGGAGAGGTCAGCCGGTAGAGGCATCTACCTGAGAGTCCGAGTCGGACATGCAGAGTAAATATCCACACTTATTTACCAGCTCAAGGTCCCTTTCTATGTCCGTTCTAGGACGAATGTTTGTTTTAGAGGTGGAGAATGTGATGACCCGATAAGTCATTTATAGTGTTACTCTTCATTTCTTTAATTCAAGAAAAAGCTCCATTTAGCCTTCCTCGATTTACGTGCTTACTCCATGTCTTTTTCTGGGAATCTTTTATGTGAAAAAATGATGAACATGTAAAATCTTGCCTTAAAACTTAGTTAAGTTGACTACGGTCAATGGTTTGTATAAACAGACCCGAATTAGTATTTTGACGGTCCCGGTGGGTCCGTATCATGATTTGAAACTTGGGCGTATGCCCGAAATGGATTTCGAAAGTCCCTAACGTGATTTAACGTAATTTGTTGAAAACTAGAAATTTAAAGGTTTAAAGAATTCCAAAGTTTGACCATATGTTGACTTTATTGCTATCGGGTTCAGATTTTGGTTACAGAACTTGAGATAGGTTAATTTCAGTATTTATGACATGTCTGCAAAACTTGGTACAAAACATAGTTGATTTGACGTGATTCGCACGTACGGTTGTAAAGTTCCATGTTCTTGAGTTTCTTTGAAAGTATCATTCATTTTGATGTCCGATTCATACTTTTATGTATTATTTTGGTGTTTTGATAATGCGAGTTACTTCGTATGAGATTATTACACTTGTGTGCATGTTTGGGTTGGAGACCGAGGGCTCGAGTGAGTTTTATACGTGTTTTGGAGAGTTTGGTAGAGCTTGGTAGTAGCTGGTGTGCAGGTCTCGCAAATACGAGATCGGATGTCGAAATTGCGACAAATGTCCAAGTCTGTGATGCTCGCATTTGCGAACATCCTGTTCGCAATTGCGAAGATGGCCTGAGGCAGCATGGATCGCATTTGCGATCATTTGATTGCTTTTGCGACCTGTACAAGTTCGCATTAGCGAACATATCATCGCAAATGCGATGATAATAGAGATGTGGGGAGTTCACATTTGCGATTGCTTCTTCGCATTCTTGGTTCGCATTTGCGAACCCTGGGTCGCATTTGTGACATCTGTGCCTTAACAAATAGCTGAGGGATGGGATTTTAGCCTCACGTTTCATATTTTGGAACCCTAAACACCATAGAGGCGATTTTCTAAGAGGAGTTTCTTCTCAAAAACTTTGGTAAGCAACTTTAATCTATTTCTTTTTAATTAGGTATTACTTTCCAAGTGTTTTCAACATTAAATCTAGGATTTTCATGGTAGAAATTAGGGATTTGGGTAGAATTTGGATTTAAATCTTAAATTGGGGTCAGATTTCGAAACTAATCACATACTCGGGCTCAGGGTTGAATGCATAATCGGGTTTTGGTCCAAATCTTGGATTTTGACCAAGCGAGCCCGGAGTTGACTTTTTGAAAAAAGTGTAAAGATCTTAGCCTTATGTATTGTAATTTATTCCCTAGTATTGTTTGTTGATATTAAGATAACTTTTGTTAGATTCTGTTGGTTTGGAGGCGAATTTTAGAGGAAAGGCCCCGGTTGAGCTTTGATTTGCTTGTGGAGCGATGTTAGTGTTGGGTCTACCCTTCATTTGAGGGAATTAAGAACCCTCGAGCTATGTGCTATGTTAATTATATGTGTAGCGGCATATATGCGAGGTGACGAGTGTATATACGCCGTCAAAATAGTCGTTTTCATGCTTTCCCATATTTCATTAATTATCTCATTCTATGTCTTAACTGCTACATGTTTTACTTGCTTTCTATGCCATAATTTGTTACTTGTCATCTATTTACTCTTGTATTAAAATGCTCATTTCCTACATGATTCCATGATTAATTGCTACTAGCCTTACTTGCACACTTTAATTGTCATATATTTGGGTTATCTTGTTGCTATGTATTTATTGTAGCATTCCTTGATTTGGTACGAGGTCCCTTTATGGCTTTGCTTTCATAATTCTTTAATCGTAGAGATTCTTGTGAATTGAGTTGTTAAATTGATTACATTTATTGATTTTGTTTATGGATCGGGTTGCACACTGCAACAGGTGGAATAAGAGATGATTGCTATTGATATGTTGGGAACGGGTTGCACGCCGCAATGGATTTTATATGTGATTTTTATATGGTGAAATAATGGAGGATTATGATATTGACTTTGATTATATGGTGGGATTAGGTTGCTCGCCGCAATGGTATTTCATGCTATTCTTGATATTGATATGGTAAAATAAGGAAGGATTGTGTTTATATGGTGGGATCGGGTTGCGCGCCGCAACGGAATGCATTTTTTGTAATCATTGCTGCATTATGTTAGCTTTCAGTGTTTTCATACGAACATTCGATGACTGATGTTTCTAGTTTTACTGATTTCGAGCATTGAGTTTAGTTTCATCAGTTAACTGCCTTACTTTTTCTATGTTCCTTTTTTTATTATTATTATTATTATTATACTGCATACAAATTATTGTAAGTCATCGAGATTAGGCTCGGCACTTACAGAGTACATAGGGCCGGTTTTACTCATACTACACTCTGCACTTCTTGTGCAGATTTTGGAGTCGGTCCTAGCGGTGGTCAGTAGATTGCTCAGATTGATTGTCTGACAGAGACTTGAGGTACAGTTGCATGACGTTCGCAGCCATGAAGTCCCCCTTCTACCTTATTCTAGCATTTTATTTCATTATAGATAGTTACGCTTTCATTCAAACCATTATTTGTATTACTCTAGTCGCTCGTGTACTTGTGACACCAGTTCTGGGATTGTATCTAGATATCGCTGTTGTTATGATTTTCTCACTCTATTTTGCTTTATTCAGTTTCTTGGTTATTATTTAATTTGAATTGTTAAAAATGACTAAAAAACTATTCTAACGTTGGCTTTCCTAGCAAGTGAAATGTTAGACACGATCAGTTATCTGGCACAGACTCAGTTCGAGCAACCGCGACCTCAGAGGGGTTTTTATGAGTGTGGTGATACTAGGAACATCATGAGAGATTGTCCCAGACTTGGGAAGGGTGTATTTCATCGGAGCATTCCAGCTACAAGCTTTATTCCAGTTAATACTCTACATGCACAGTCAGTTAGAGGTGGAGGACAGGCGGGTAGTGGGCGCCTAAGAGGTGGATGCCCGACCCGTTGATATAATCGCTATGACCTGGCTGAGGTCGATACACCAGATGGTGTCGTTACAGGTAGAATCCCGAATTGTTATAAAAGAATTTTTTCCCTTAGTTTGATTCGGATCTGATTATTGAGGTGAGTCCTCTTACTATGCTCCGTTTATGGGTGAGCTTTGTAAATTTGTGACCCACTTATATGTTTATCCCTGTTGGGAGATTTAAAGATATGAGCCCGTGTCTGTCATTTTATTTTTGTACATCATTGAGGGCTATAAGTCCACAAGTATTTTTTATTATTCATTACAATGGGTTTAATGTATTTCGTAATAATTGATTCCAATTTTTATGAATTATATGCCCTACCGGTTTGAGGGTTCATTATGTGTTGTGAAAACTGTTTATAAAATATATTGAAAAGAAGAAAGAAAGGAAATTAAAAATTTCAGGTGGCACAATGTGCAAAATACTTGTGAATCGTAGTTGAGGACAAGATCCTCGTATTTTTATATGATGTGAAATATTTAAACCGGGCTACAAGTCGCGATGGAAGTTATATAATGAAGAGGTCATTGTGGTGAAATATTTATGAGTTTAAAATTCTCCCTTAGTGAAATTGAATTTGCACAATAGTATTAATAGGGGGTCATGCCTATTAGGCTTATTTGATAATTCTTGTATATTTTCTATGCATATGCAGCCATTTTCGTGTTATAAACATTGAGTTTTAGCCTATAAGGTGAGTGCCCATGTGGCGTTAAATGTGACTCATTAATCTGAGTAAGTAATCATGATGTCTTCATGCCTCACATTCTGTTGTTAGTGTTGTGAAAATTTAAAACGAGGTGTTGGTTAATATGAGATTAATTGATGATACTGGGATTAATTATGAACAGCTTTTAAGACCAGAGATGTGGTGATGAGCATACATATGATGTGCTTCATGTCCTGATATCATCATGATAATGTAGTGCTAGTAATGCTGAGATTAGTGTTATTGATATGTACATTGTGGTGTTTTGTTAGGTTGTGGATGTGTTGTAGGAATTGTTTTGGTGTTACTCTTGCAGGTGGATAGGCCCAATTACAAGGGAGACTCTCATAAAAAATTTTGAAATATTTGAGAGTTATTAAAAATTTGGGGGATTGATACGTGCAAAAGAAGAGACAAATTATGTTATGTGTTTGAGGGCGAATGATCCTAAGCGGGGAAGAATGAAACACCCCGGAAAATTTTTGAAGTACTTCAACACTATTAAGAAATTTGATGTGTGTGTAGGCACGAGTTGCTATAGCCAGTTGAGACTAATACCGTGCATTGTTGTAAAAAGGAAATCAGGCCTCTTGAAAATATTTAGAGTGTAAGAAATTGATCTTAAAGTTTACCAATATGGATAAAAGAAATAATCTCAAATGAGATGGTGTTGTCAGGCTTATCTCAAATGTGGTAACGTGGGGGTCAACCGTGAGTATATGTGTAAAAGTAAAAATCATCAATTTGGTAACCTCAGAAAAATTCTTAGCACGGTCGAGGACGAACGTTTGTTTAAGAAGTGGAGAATGTAATGACCCAACTTGTCGTTTCAAGAATTTAAGTTTTGTTCGGCGGCATAAGGCCCTGAGCAGCTTCGTATTATGTGTATTGACTTGCCTGCGTGGTTGAATTCAGTTACCAGATGATTCGGAGTGATTTGGGACACTTGGTCCCTAAAACAGAAGCTTAAGTCTTAAGCTTTTGACCTTAGTCGGAACTGGGTGAAGCCGACTCCGGAATGAAGCTCCGTCAGTTCCGTTAGCTCCATTGGGTGATTTTAGACTTAGGAGCATGCCGGGGCTGCGAATCTGAGGTCTGTAGCTGATATAGGCTTGAAATGGCAAAAGTCGAATTTTTTGAGATTTGGACCGGAAGTGGACTTTTTGATATCGGGGTCGGAATGCGATTCCAATAGAAGGAACAACTCCGTTATGTTATTTGGGACTTGCCTGTACAATTTGACATCATTCCAGGTTGGTTTGATAGGTTTCGACACGATTTTTCGAAGTTAGAAGTTTTGGAAGTTCATAAGTTCGATTCATGGTGCGATTCGTAGTTTCGACGTTGTTTGATGTGATTTGAGACTTAGACTAAGTTCGTATGATGTATTAAGACTTGGTGGTAGGTTTGGTTGAGGTCCCGAGGGGCTCGAGCATGTTTCGGATTGATTTTGGACCATTTTCCTTTCATTTCCACTGCTGTATTCTGCTGGTATCTGGTGCCTCAATCCTTCATTGCATTCGCGAGGCAAGTGTCACGAACGCGTAGTGCATTTGGATGGCAGTAGAATTTTCTTCATCGCGTTCACGAATATTGGTCCGCGTTCGCGTAGAGTTGGGGCGAGTCTTCATGGCGTTCACGTACGGGTGATCGCGTTCGCGAAGAGGAACTGTGAAGCTGGCAAAATGTACTCTTCACGTTCGCAAAGATAAGGACCCATTGGCGAAGGGTGGAGAGGGTGTGCATCGCAAACGCGAGCGGTGTTACGCGTTCGTGAAGAAGAAAGGAACCAGATGGGGACCATAGGCGTTTGGCCTTCGCATTCGTGTGGTGTGTGTCGCGTTCGCGAAGTGAGGGGACAGCAAACCTTCGCGTTCGCGAGGCTTGTGTCGTGTTCGTGAAGGGTTAAATTCTGGGCAGTCAAGTTTGTGCTTCGCGAACGCGAAGCAATGGTCGCGAACGCGAAGAAGGGCCTATCTGGGTAGAATTAAAAGTCCCAAAAACGATGGTTTGAGTTCATAACACAAAATCAAATTGGGAGCTCGGTAGAAGGTGATTTTTGTAGAGATTCTTGTGTGGGTGTTTGGGATAAGTGATTATTATCCAGTTTCAATTAATTTCCATCTTTATGCCTTTGAATCTATCATTTAATTCTGATTTAAATGGAGAAAATCAAGATTTTTGTAAAATCTTCCAAAAATAAAAGTTTAAGATTTGGAGATCAGATTATTATTGGAATTCGATAAAATTGGTAGGGTTGAACTCGTATCAGAATGGGTGTTCGAATTTCGTAAAAATTATGTCGGGTTCCGAAAAGAGGGTCTGTCCCGCATTGACTTTTGGTGACTTTTTGGGATAATTTTTTAAGTCGATGTATTATTATTCGGAATTGTTTCCGATGAATTTAAATGAAGTTATACTATTGAATTGGATAGATTTGAGCTGTCCGGAGGTCAATTCAAGCAAGAAGGCGATTTTGGAATATCGACATAACTTCAATAAGGTAAGTGTCTTGCTTAACCTCGAGTGAGGGAATTACCCCTTAGGCATCGAGTCTTATGTGCCATTTGTGAATGTGAAACGCCGTGTACGCGAAGTGACAGGTACGTACTCGGGCTTATATGTGCAAATTTTATTGGATTAAAGTCTTAGGCATTATTGTGTAGTAAATTGGAGAATTGTGGACATTTATTAATTCATCTGTTTGCTATGCCTAAATTCTTGTTGTTGAATTTATTTTTATATGACAATTTGATGTGATTGTTACTTGAAATATCTATGTAATTTTGTGAGTATTGTTGGTTTAATATTTCATGGAAATTTAATTTCAGTATGAATTTTTCCTATGCAAATAATTAATTAAGCAAGTTTAAAAAGAATTGTAAATATAATTATCTAAATTTGGATTAATGATGGCTTTGCTTTATGCTGAGTAATTGCTATCTCTGTTGATTATTTTTGGGGTGTTATACACATTGCGTGGAGCCTTCGGTCATTTGTTGTGAAATTAATTAATTTTGTTATGTTGCCGTGATAATTTTCCGTTTAAATTGTTGTGTTGTGTTAGTTATTATTTTAAGGAGATAAGGGTAGCATTTCACCGTTGATATTATGTGGGTGGGTAGCATTTTACTATTATTGTGTTTGTTGGAATATTGTCTGGACGGAGCGATAATGGAGGCTATATGAGCGATAAGGGTGGCTATAAGAGCGATAAGGGTGGCTATTGATATTGTCAGGGCAGAGGGATACATGTGGGTATTGATATTGTCAGGGCGGAGGGATAAGGGTGACTATAGGAGAGATAAGGGTGGCTATTGTCAGGGACGATAGGTGATGATGTGTAGTCGTGGTGTTGGTGATTTTCATGTGATGTTGTGATTTTCGTATGTTTATTTTTATACCTTGTGCAATTTATTTTGTTGTTGGTAAATTGATAACAATCTGATTTATGTTAAAATTGAGAGTCTGTGGCTATTATCAGGTGGATTATAAAATAAAATGTGGGCACGAGGTGTCGTGAGTAAATAATGAGGATATTGGCACGTGAATTGTCCATGCAGTTGTGATATGAAATGTGGGCATGAGGTGCTGTGAGTAAATGATAATGATATTTGGCACATGAATTGTCCATGCAGTTGTGATATGAAATTAGGGCACGAGGTGCCGGAAAAATATGATGATTTAAATATGGGCACGAAGTGCCATGAAAATATATGAAAATGGGTTGAGACCCGTATTTTTAAGATTATGAAATGAGGTGTCACATGGTGACTTCTTAATTGAAAGAATTATATTCAAAATATTTATTTGGAAGGATTGTTATTTAGAAAGTATTATATGAAAGATAGTATTTGAGGAAATTATATTTGAAGAGATTTATCGAAAGAGTTATATTTAAAAGATAATTATTTGAGAAAATTATATTTGAAAGAGAGTTTTGGAAGAATTATATGTGAAAGACTTGATTTAATTAGATATAATTATATTTATTAATTGTTGAGCGATATTAATGGTGTTCTTGTTGTCTTGCTGTGCGTATCACTGGTTATTTTATGTCGCCCTTATTGTTATCTGTTTCCTATTATTTTGTATATTATATTGCACTGGCTATTAGACTAGTGAGTGTCTTGACTGTACCTCGTCTCTACTCCACTGAGGCTAGTCTTGATACTTACTGGGTACCGATCGTGGTGTACTCATACTACACTTCTGTACATTTTTGTGCAGAGCCAGGTATTGGAGATATCGGACTTGAGCAGAGTTAAAGCGGGATTGTAAGCATTCATGGTAGAACTGCTTGGTCGTCGCAGTCCCTTGGAGTCTTTTCATTTCATTGTACTGTTAATTTTTAATCAAACAGTATTGTATATTCGGTCCTCGTGATCATTTCATGTATTCAGTTAGAGTTCGTGACTCACTACTACCAGTCTTGGGAGGTTGTATATTCATATTTGTTCCGCTGCTAGTTTTGATTACTTATTTAATTCAAAAATAAAAATGGCTTCAAAATGTAATGGAAATCGGCTTACCTAGTCTTAGAGGCTAGGTGCCCTCACGACGCCTGTGGTGGGATTTTGGATCCTGGCAGTCCTGAGGGTGGGAATTCCGGGTCGTGACAAATAAGATACAAATTTTTACTATCTAGTTAGAAAAAATTGCCTAATGATATTCACACTCACGATGTTCTCAGTTAGTAAATATGCAAGTATATTGAGGAGGTTTATAAACCCCCGCAATACTTTTTTTGACACATTGAAATCATATTGCGGGGGTTCTAAACAGCCACTAAGTAACTTCAAGAACTCCCACAAATTCAAAATTCATTTTGTGGTGGTTGTCATGGAGGTTTTAAAAAATCGCCACAATAATATTCGTGACAAAGATAACTGTGGCACTTCTAGAAACTGCTATAATTCTTTTTTGAGGGAGTCAAAAACCGTCACAATTTGATCAACAACCCCCTCCCTCCAAATAAGTGTTTTCTTGTACTGTAAGAGGAGTAAATTTCATAAATGGACACTAAACTTATCATTTATTTCATCAAAGTCAGGCAACTTCATTTTGTCACATAAATCAAAAGACTTTCATTATGGTAACTAGAAGTTCACAATAGCCGACAATATAATATTTCGATATGTTGAGATATTTTTTATGGATCGGATATTATCCCTTTCACCTAATTTTTTTTTGTTTTTTTTTGTCCTTGTTAGTATAATTATAGCGACCGAATTCTAGCTCTTTCATTAAAAAGTGGCCGCTAAAAGTTTAAGTATGTATTCAATCAAATTCAATTATATAAATTATTATTTAATTTTAAGGCATATAACAACAACAACAACAATTCTATAATTCCACAATTGAGGTTTGGAAAGGATAGTGTGTACGTAGTTCTTATCCCTACCTGAAAAGTAGAGAGACTGTTTCCGATATACCCTCGGCTGAAAATAATTTGAAGGCATGAAAATATACAATGACTTTAAAATTTAGCAAGAAATTAGCATATATAAGCGCCCATCGAGTGCCATTAATTTAGAAGAATTGTTTTTAATAATCTTGGGATTTTGGATTTGCTTTACCACTTTGCTTTGGGATGGAATATGAACGTAGTTTTCTTTTTCTAAAATATCGCATATGAGCAACTTAAAGAAATTAATAAATAACATCTCTTCAAACTTTTGAAGAAAAAGATCAACCGGTAAAAGTTCACATACTTTTAATGACATCATCAACGATCAAAACAATCATTCTTTTGAAAGACTAAGTGAAAATTTGGATTTAGATTTCTTAAAGTTATTTTTAGGTAAATGTTAGAAATTTGAAAATACCATCCAAACAACTATCATGTAATAGGAACTTGGTACTTTCAAAAATGAAAAATAAAACCATTATGATCACTACATTTCAAGAAAAAATAATTTTATTTGTCGAGGACAATTGTGATAATATATTTGAATGTATTATATTTAGATGATCTTGTTAGGGTAATTTATTTTTACTGGCTCACCTTTAAGAATGTTAACACCACCTTTTAGAACGTTAACACCGCCTACCTAAAATTCTTATAGCCTCCTCAAGAGTGGCCACCCTTAGAAGAATCAAACAATCATTGTTAAAGATTCTTGCATATGTTAAATTCACTCAAACTGGTAAAATGAAACTGAAAAGAAAAAAAACACAAAAGAAAAGAAGAGGAAACTGCTGCTCAAGGGTGAACGCATCTTATTATGTGAAACGATATCATCCAATACTGCTTTGTTAGAAAATATAGTAATAAATATTTATATATAAATAATATGAAAAATCTAGATGTTGTAGAATTAATATAAATGACACTGCTTGAAAATATAGCTTTGTGGTCTGCTGGTGAAGTGCCTTATTTCATTAGGAAAGGTTGAGGATTCCGACGTCAATAATTGTTTGCCCTCAATGGAGCTCTAAATCTTAATCATTCAGATCTTAGTCTTTAAATGTATTTTTTTAGGTTTGAATCTTAATCATTCAAATCTTAACCATTAAGTTTATTTTTTAAAAATTTATTTTACAATCACTTAATGGGTCTGAATAGATCTTAATGATTAAGATCTATAACAGAGTCTTAATATCATTAATATGTTATACATTCAAGAATTTATGTAAAAATAATATTTCACTCTTACTACTATACTTTCACCACTAATCTCCAGCACCATTGTTATTGTCATCCCCCACTATTATAGACTATCACTACCAACACCATCCTCAGCCACAACTACCACTGATGCCAAGAACGAATGTCAGTTGTCACTACCACTAGTCATCATTTACAACCATCCCCACCAACTACCATTATCACAACAATCATCAATCACCACAAAAACTACCACTATATATCACCCATCACTATTATCAGTCAACACCACCATCAACCACCATTGTTCACTGCTATTATCATCCACCATCTACTATTCATAATCACCACTATTGTCATGATCCCAGTTTCCCTCCATAGGATGTCGTGATGACATCTAGTTTTTAAGACTAGGTAAGTCTAACACTTATTGAATTATTGACAAAATTCAACCAATAATTATTAAATTATGAAACAGATTTTCTATACAAAGTCAACAATCCCAAAACCGATAGTATAAGTCATAAGCACTACTGAGTTCACTAGAAAATCTCTAAGTAATACTGTTCCGGAATAGAAATAAATTGTACAAAAATAACTTCTGAAGGTGACTCTGAGGCCTGTGAACGCGACGACAGGTATACCTTGAAGTCTCCACAGCAATCTCCGATCCTCTATCTAACAATCAACAAATTCCAAAATATCTGGATCTACACAAAAATGTGCAGAAGTGTAGTATGAGTACACCACGGTCGGTACCCAGTTGTAACGACCCGACCGGTCGTTCCGAGAGTTGTAGCCCCGTTCTCTCTTTTCTGCTCTTTTTTGTACTTCATTATTGCTTTATGACTTATCGGGTTAGTTGGTTCGGGTCCGGAGAGAATTCAAAGTGAGTTGAGATACTTAATCTCTTAATTGAAAAATTAAGTTGGAAAAGTCGACCGGATGTCGACTTATGTGTAAACGACCTCGGATTTGAATTTTATTGGTTCTGTTAGCTCCATTGGATAATTCTGGACTTAGGAGCGTGTCCGGATTGTGATTTAGAGGTCCGGAGTAGAATTAGGCCTGAAATGGTGAAAGTTAGAATTTTGGAAAGTTTGACCGGGAGTGGAATTTTTGATATCGGGGTCGGATTCCGATTCCAAAAGTTGGAGTAGGTTTCGGTGTCGTTTGTAGAATTTAGAAATTTCGAAGTTTATTAGGCTTGAATCCGTGTGTATTTCATGTTTTCGATGTTATTAGAGGTGATTTGAAAATTCGACTAAATTTGTATGATGTTTTAAGACATGTTGGTATGTTTGGTTGAGGTCCCAGGCACCTCGGGTTGTTTTCGGGTGGTTAGTGGACTTGGAATTTGATTTGAGAAGTTGCTGAAGTCTTTGTGTTGCTGGTGTGATAGCACCTGCGGAGAGAAAACCGCAGATGCGAGCTCACATGTGCGGGGAGAGGTCCGTATATGTATAATTTGAAGGGAGATGAGGAGGTTGTCGTAGGTGCGAAGGTTTTCCCACACCTGCGCGGCCGCAGATGCGGCAGGAGAAACGCAGAAGCGAATTTGGACCCTAGGGCTGGGTTCCGTAGAAGTGGATGGTTTCTCGCGGTAGCGAGTCCGCATGAGCGGAAAGCTGGGCGGCAAGTTCGAAAGAAGCTGCAGAAGCAGGCATTGAGTCGCTCCTGCGAAGCCACAAAAGCGGCTAAGTGAACCACATAAGCGGTTTTGCTGGGCATAATTAAAACTCAAGGGTTCGCGATTTCTTTCATTTGCAAACATTTTAAGCTCGGTCTAAGGCGATTTTGGAGAGGGTTTTTGAGGGATTCTTGAGGTAAGCTTCTTGTACTTATTGTTGATCAATAATTTTGTTTCTCCATTGTTTTTTCCGCCTAGATTGTATGGTTTTTGAGATACAATTTAGGGGTTTAGGGCTAGAGAATTGGAGAGTGAATTTTTGGGATTTGGATGACCAAATAGTGTCGGATTTTGATAAATTTGGTATGGTTAGACTCGTAAGTGAATGGGCTTTCGGGTTTTGTGATTTTTTTCGGATTTCGAGACATGGGCCCAAGGGTCGGGTTTGAGCTGATTTCGAATTTTGACTATAATTTAGTACTTTTCTTGTGGAATTGATCCGTTTAGCCAATATTGATTGTATTGTACTACTTGTGGCTAGATTCGGGACGTTTGGAGACCGATTTGAGAGGCAAAGTAATTTTGGAGTAGTGTTTGGTTAGGATTGAGGTAAGTAACACTTTCAAACTTGGTTCTGAGGGTTCAAAACTCTGAATTATGTGTTAAGTGGCTGATACTGAGGTGACGCACATGCCAAGTGACGGGCGTGCGGGTGTGCACCGTGAGAATTGTGACCAGGTTGATTCCATGGCACCGTATAGCGATTCTATATTATTGATATCCGTGTTTTCATCATGTGATAAAGTAATTGAGCTGTCAATCATGCTAGATATCATGTTTAGGCTTTGTGCCGGTATTTCTAGGACCCATAGTGGTCGTTTCTTGCTGTTACCTTACTGATTTCATTGATATTACGTACTCAGTCATATTCATTAATTTCTTATCATATCTCCATCTCAGTTGTTATTTATTAATACATCACATCATTGATTCGGGCTAGTTTTCATGACATTGTGAGCCCGTGAGTGAGACTGGAGAGATTGATGACTGAGTGAGGCCTAGAGCCTGATTATGAGTGACAGTTATGGGATCGGGCTGCACGCCGCAACGGTTATTCTGATTTTATGATAGCGCTTTGGTTGTAGGATCCCCTCGGGAGTCTGTACACATCCCCAGTCAGCGCGGTTGATATTATTGAGGGATGGATTTTCCCTGGATATGGATCTTATCCAAAGCATTTGTT
This sequence comes from Nicotiana tabacum, assembly GCF_000715075.1. Lineage (NCBI taxonomy): Eukaryota > Viridiplantae > Streptophyta > Magnoliopsida > Solanales > Solanaceae > Nicotiana > Nicotiana tabacum. The sequence continues at coordinate 108,434,654 of NC_134094.1, read as the reverse complement.
ACCTAGAGATGGATCTTCTCCACGGGCTGGATTGGCCTTCCTCGGTACTAGGTGACTGATGGTCACTAATGTATATATTCCAGGATGGATCTTCCTTGGGTCGTATGGGCCATATATAGTACTGAGTGGTTGAGCATTGAGGGCGTGAGCACATGAGGCTGTCAGCATGATGCATCACATACAACATGTGCATTGGCATGTAGAAGAAGAAAAGTTATATTCTTCACATTTTTCAGACTCGATCTACTTTACTGTTTTGAACTATCTATTTAATTTGAAAGCATGCCTACGTTTCTGCACAATTATTTCTATTTTTAACTGTACTGGTTGAGTTCGCCACTACCTTTCAGTCCAGAGGTAGGACTTGCTACTTACTGAGCTGGTTGTACTTACGTTACTCCATGCACCTCGTGTGCTGATCCAGGCATTTCTGGTTACGGCGTCTATTGATTGAGGAGCCACATCCCGTACACTATCGAGGTATCTGCATGACGTTCGCAGGCCTTGACTCTCATTCTTTATCTCTATCTGTATTGTAATTTTTATTTTCTAGACATTGTAGTGGACTTTATTCTGGTTTAGACGCTCATGTACTCTCTGACACCCCGAATTTGGGATGGATTGTATCAGATTTTGGATATTCCTGTTTTCGAAAAGGTTTTCCTTAATTATTAATTTGCTTCCGTCTTTATGTTCAAAGATTTTACTATTTTGAGATGTTGAGTTGTGGCTTGCCTAGTTCCACGATAGATGCCATCATGACGGTTAGATTTTTGGGTCGTGAGAAGTTCGTATCAGAGCCTAGGTTACATAGGTCTCACGAGTCATGAGCGGGTTTAGTAGAGTCTTGTGGATCGGTACGAAGACGTCTGTACTTATCTTCGAGAGGCTGTCGAACCCTTGAATTCTTGTCGTGCAAATATGTTGATTTTGGTAACTAAACTTCTGTTGTTTTATTCTTTCACAGATGGTGAGGACACGTACTACTAGGCAGGGTGGACAACCACTAGTACCACCAGTCAGGGCCACGAGAGGCCGAGGTTGCGGTAGAGGCCGCAATAGATGCAGAGGTGCAACTCACACAACAGTTAGGGTAGAACTTGCAGATACACCAGTTTCCCTAGTTCAGGAGCAGGTTCCAGTTGTGGATGAGCCTTTGGGACCAGCTCAGGCACCACCTGTGCCCATTGTGATTCCAGTCCTTCAGTAGGTATTAGCTCAGATTTTGACGATTTGCTTCGGCCTTGCTCAGGTGGCTTCGGCTGAAGCTACACCTGCTACTTCTTAGGTCGGGGGAGGTACTCAGACTCCTGCTACCCGTACACCCGAGCAGGTGATGCAGGGACTTCAGAAATGGGGGGCACTACCAGCCCAGTCGGTGGCAGCTGCTCAGGCCCATGTGGTTCCTGTTATGACTAATGATGAGCAGCAGAGACTAGAGAGGTTTGGTAGGCTTCAACCTCCATCCTTCAGTGGGGTAGAGTCGGAGGATGCCTAGGATTTCTTGGACATATGTCAGAGAATCCTCCATACATCAGGTATTCTAGAGACCAGTGGGGTATTGTTCACTACTTTCCAGTTTATTGGAGCTGCCTTCGCCTGATGGGAGGCTTACGAGAGGCATAGGCTGGTCGGTGCATCACCACTTACATGACAAGAGTTCTCCGTTCTCTTCTTAGAGAAGTATGTGCCGCAGTCTCGCAGAGAGGAGTTGCGCAGATAGTTTGAGCATTTGCGTTGGGAGGATATGATTGTGACACAGTACGAGATATGATTTTCTAAGTTGGCCCGTCATGCAGTCTGGTTGGTTCCCACAGATAGGGAGAGGATCAGGAGGTTCATTGATGGTCTCACATTTCAGCTGCGGTTACTTATGACTAGAGAGAGAGTGTCTGGTGATACTTTTGATGAGGTTGTTGACATTGCTCGGCATATAGAGTTGGTCTGCAGCCAGGAGCGGGTTGAGAGGGAGGCCAAGAAGTCTCGTGGATTAGGTAGTTTTGGTGGTGTTCCTTCTGGAGGTCAGTTCCACCACGACAGGGGTCGTCCCTATAGGCATGCTCAGATGGCTCGTCCAGTTCATCGTGGTGCATCATCTGGCCATGGTTCCCACAGTTCTCAGCAGGGTCACTTATCTCTCAGTGCCCTTCCAGCTCAGAGTTTGTCTCATGCACCATCACCTCAAGGTTCATCTATGTCAGGCGCTTCTAGCAGTTATCCCAGTGCTCGGGTCTCCCTTCAGTCCCCACCGCCATTTGAAGGGAAAGGTTTCTTTGAGTGTGGAGATTTGGGTCATATCAAGAGGCATTGTCCCCGCCTTTCGGGAGGTTCATCTCAGAAGAGGAGTCATCCTTCGACTTCACCACTAGTTACTTCACCACCCGCCTAGCCAGCTCGAGGTGGAGCTCAATTAGCTAGGGGCCGCCCTAGAGGGGAGGCCGATCAGGTAGTGGTCAGGCCCATTTCTATGCACTCCCTGCCAGACCAGATGCTATTGATTCAGATACAATGATCACATGTATTGTCTCAGTATGTCACCGAGATGCTTCTGTATTTTCTGACCTGGTTCCACCTATTCCTACATATTATCGTATTTTTCTCATTATCTAGATATGCCCCGTGAGTCTTTAGTTTCATCTGTTCATGTATCTACGCCGGTGGACGATGCTATTATTGTGGATTATGTGTGTCGGTCGTGTGTACTGACTATTGAGGGATTGGAGACTAGAGTGGATCTCTTGTTGCTTAGTATAGTTGATTTCGATGTGACACTGGGTATGGATTGGTTGTCTCCATGTCATGCTATTTTGGACTGTCACGCTAAGACTATGACGATAGAGATGCCGGGGTTTCCACGGATCGAGTGGCGAGGTTCTTTAAACTATGTTCCCAGTAGAGTGATTTCATACTTGAAGGCCCATCGGGTGGTTGAGAAGGGTTGTTTATCTTATTTGGCCTTTGGCACCGGCTAAGTTGAAGGAGTTGAAAGAGCAGCTTCAGGAACTCCTAGAGAAGGGGTTTATTAGGCCTAGTGTGTCACCTTAGGGTGCACTTGTTCTATTTGTGAAGAAGAAGGATGGTACTATGAGAATGTGCATTGATTATAGACAGTTGAACAAGGTCACGATCAACAACAAATATCCTTTGCTGCGCATTGATGACCTATTTGACTAGCTTCAGGGATCAAATGTGTTCTCCAAGATTGATTTGAGGTTAGGGTATCACCAGTTAAAGATTCGAGACGCGGATAATCTTAACACAACTTTCAGGACCTGTTATGGTCATTATGAGTTCCTTGTGATGTATTTTGGGCTGACCAATGCCCCAGCAGCGTTCATGCATCTGATGAACAATGTATTTCAGCCTTTTCTCGACTAGTTTGTTATTGTGTTCATTGACGATATCCTGGTGTACTCTCGTAGCCAAGAAGAGCACGCCCGACATTTGAGGGTTGTGTTGCAGCGGTTGAGGGAGAAGAAGCTTTATGCCAAGTTCTCCAAGTGCGAGTTTTGGCTCAGCTTAGTAGTATTCTTGCGGCACGTGGTGTCCAGTGAGGGTATCCATGTGGATCCGAAGAAAATAGAGGCGGTTCAAAGTTGGCCCAGGCCGTCCTCCGCTACAGAGATTCAGAGCTTTCTTAGCTTGGTTGGTTATTATCGTCGCTTTATGAAGGGTTTCTCGTCTATTGCATCATGCTTGACCAAATTGACAAAAAAGGGTGCTCCTTTCCGGTGGTCGTATGAGTGTGAGGAGAACTTTCAGAAGCTCAAGACTGCCTTGACCACAACTCCAATTCTAGTTTTGCGTCAACTTTAGGCTCCTATACAGTGTATTGTGATACTTCTCGGATCGGTATTGGGTGTGTTTTGATGCAGGAGGGTAGAGTGATTGCTTATGCTTCGTGTCAGTTGAAGCCTCATGAGAATACCTACCATGTTCATAATTTGGAGCTAGCTGCCATCGTTCATGCATTAAATATTTAAAGGCATTATCTCTATGGTGTGTCTTGTGAGGTGTTTAAGGATTATCGGAGTCTCCAGCATTTGTTCAAACAAATGGATCTAAATTTGAGGCAGCGAATATCAATGGAGCTGCTAAAAGACTATGACATCACTATTCTGTATCATACAGGGAAGACTAGTGCGGTGGCCGATGCCTTGACTAGGAAGGCAGTAGTATGGGTACTCTTGCTTTTCTTCCCGTTGGAGAGAGACCTCTTGCAGTTGATGTTTAGGCATTGTCCAATCGGTTTGTGAGATTAGATATGTTAGAGCCTAGTCGGGTTCTAGCTTGTGTGGTTTCCCGGTCTTCCTTATTTGATCGCATCAGAGCACGCCAATATTATGATCCTCATTTGCCTGTCCTCAAGGACAGGGTTCAGCACGGTGATGCCAGAGATGTGATGATTGGGGATGATAGGGTAATGAGGATACATGTCAGATTTGTGTGCCCAATGTGGATGGGCTACATGAGTTGATTCTTGAGGATACCCACAGTTTGTGGTATTACATTCATACGGGTGCCATGAAGATGTAACAGGACTTGAGGCAGCACTATTAGTGGAGGAGCATGAAGAAGGACATAGTGGGGTTTGTAACTCGGTGCCTTAACTATCAGCAGGTAAACTATGAGCATCAGAGATTGGGTGGCTTGCTTCAGAGGTTAGCGATTCCAGAGTGGAAGTGGGAGCGGATCACCATGGATTTCGTAGTTGGGCTCCCACAGACTTCGAGGAAGTTCGATTCTATTTGAGTGATTATAGATCGGCTGACCAAGTCCGCGCACTTCATTCCAGTTGGTACCACTTATTCTTCAGAGAGGCTGGCTGAGATTTACATTAGAGAGATTGTTCGCCTTCACGGTGTGCCAGTTTCTATCATTTCAGATAGAGGCACACAGTTTACATCGCAGTTTTGGAGAGCCGTGCAGCGAGAGTTGGCCACTCAAGTGGAGTTGAGTATAACATTTCACCCTCAAATGGATGGGTAATCTGAGCGCACTATTCAGATATTGAAGGATATGCTACGCGCATGTGTCATTGATTTTGGGGGTTCATGGGACCAGTTATTTCCATTTGCGGAGTTTTCTTACAACAATAGTTATCAGCCGATCATCTAGATAGCCCTATATGAGGCTTTGTATGGGATACAGTGTAGATCTCCCATGGGTTGGTTTGATCCCGGTGAGGCTAGGTTGTTGGGTACAGACTTGGTTTAGGATGCATTGGACAAGGTTAAATTAATTCAGGAGCGGCTTCACACAGCGCAGTCTAGGCAGAAGAGCTATGCCGACAGGAAGGTCCGTGATGTATATTACATGGTTGGAAAGAAGGTTATGCTCAAGGTTTCAACCATGAAGGGTGTTATGAGGTTCAGGAAGAAGGGAAAGTTGAGCCTTCGGTTCATTGTGCCTTTTGAGGTACTTCAGAGGATTGGGGAGGTGGCTTAAAAGCTTGCCTTGCTACCTAGCTTGTCGAGTGTGCATCCAGTATTTCATGTTTCTATGCTCTGTAAGTACATCAACGATCCGTCTCATGTTTCTGATTGCATCACGGTTCAGTTGGATGGTGATTTGACTTATGATGTACAGTCAGTGGCTATTCTGGGCCGGCAGGTTCGGAAGTTGAGGTCAAAGGATATAACTTCAGTAAAGGTGCAGTGGAGAGGTCAGACGGTTGAAGAGGCTACGTGGGAGACCAAGCGGGAGATGCAGAAAAGATATCCACACCTATTTGACACTCCAGGTATGTTTCTAGACCCGTTCGAGGACAAATATTTGTTTAAGAGGCGGAGGATGTAACGACACGGCAGGTCGTTTCGAGAGTTGTAGCCCCAATCCCTCTTTTCTTCTCATTTTTGTACTTCATTGTTGCTTTATGACTTATCGGGTTAGTTTGTTCGGTCCGGAGAGAATTCAGAGTGAGTTGGACACTTAGTCTCTTAATTGAAAGCTTAAGTTGGAAAAGTCGACCGGATGTCGACTTACGTATAAATGACCTCGGATTTGAATTTTGATGGTTCCGTTAGCTCCATTGGGTAATTCTGGACTTATGAGCATGTCCAGATTGTGATTTAGAGGTCCAGAGTAGAATTATGCTTGAAATGGCGAAAGTTGGAATTTTGGTAAGTTTGATCGAGAGTGGACTTTTTGATATCGGGGTCAGATTCTGATTCTGAAAGTTGGAGTAGGTTCGTGGTGTCATTTATGACTTGTGTGCAAAATATGAGGTCAATCGGACGTGATTTGAACGGTTTTGGCGTCGTTTGTAGAATTTGGAAATTTCGAAGTTCATTAGGCTTGAATCCGTGTGTAATTCATGTTTTCGATGTTGTTGGAGGTGATTTGAAGATTCGACTAAGTTCGAATGATGTTTTAAGACATGTTGGTATGTTTGGTTGAAGTCACGGGGGCCTCGGGTTGATTTCAAGTGGTTAACGAACTTAGAATTTGATTTGAGAAGTTGTTGAAGTCTGTGTGCTGCTGGTGTGATCGCATCTGCGGAGAGGGAACCGCAGATGCGAGCTCACAGGTGCGGGGCGAGGTCCGCAGATGCAGAATTTGAAGGGAGATGAGTAGGTGGTCGTAGGTGCGAAGGTTTTCCCGCACCTGCATGGCCGCATATGCGGCAGGAGAAACGCAGAAGCGGATTTGAACCCTGGGCTGGGTTCCGCAGAAGCGGATGGTTTCTCACGGTAGCGAGTCCGCAGGAGCGGAAGGCTGGGCCACAGGTGCGTAAGAAGCTACAAAAGCGGGCGTTGAGTCGCTCCTGCGAAGTCGCAGAAGCGGCTAAGTGAACCGCAAAAGCGGTTTTGCTGGGCAAATTTAAAATTCAAGGGTTCGCGATTTCTTTCATTTTCAAACATTTTGAGCTGTGTAAGGCAATTTTGGAGAGGGTTTTCGAGGGGATTCTTGAGGTAAGCTTCTTGTACTCATTTTTTATCAATAATCTTGTTTCCCCACTATTATTCCCACCTAGATTGTATGGTTTTTGAGGTGAAATTTTGGGGTTTAGGGCTAGAGAATTGGAGAGTAAATTTCGGGGATTTGGATGACCAAATGGTGTCGAATTTTGATAAGTTTGGTATGGTTAGACTCGTGAGTAAATGGGCTTTCAAGTTTTGTGACTTTTGTCGGATTTTGAGACGTGGGCACGGGGGCCGAGTTTGAGTTGATTTCGGAGTTTGGCTATAATTTAGTACTTTTCTTATGGAATTGATCCCTTTAGCCTATATTGATTGTATTGTACTACTTGTGGCTTGATTCAGGGATGTTTGGAGACCGATTTAAGAGGAAAAAGCATTTTGGAGTAGAGTTTGGCCCGGATTGAGGTAAGTAACACTTTCAAACATGGTTCTAAGGGTTCGAAACCCCAAATTATGTGTTATATGGCTGATACTGAGGTGACACACATGCCAATTGACAGGCGTGCGGGCGTGCACCGTGAGAATTGTGACCTGGTTTATTCCATGGCACCGTATAGCGATTCTATATTGTTGATATCCATGTTTTCATCATGTGATAAAGTAATTGAGCTGACAATCATGTTTAGGCTTTGTCCCGGTACTCCTGGGACCCATAGTGATCATTTCTTGCTGTCACCTTACTGATTTCATTGATATTACGTACTTAGTCATATTCATTCATTTCATATCATATCTCCGTCTCAGTTGTTATTTATTGATACGTCATATCATTATTTCGGGCTAATATTCATGACATTGTGAGCCTGTGAGTGAGACTACAGAGATTAATGACTGAGTGAGGCCTAAAGCCTGATTATGAGTGATAGTTATGGGATCGGGCTGCACGCCGCAACAGTTGTACTGATTTTATGATAGCGCTTGGGTTGTAGGATCCCCTCCGGAGTCTGTACACATCCCTAGTTAGCGCGGTTGATATTATTGAGGGATGGATTTTCCCTGGACATGGATCTTGTTCGAAGCATTTGATACCTGGATATGGATCTTCTCCACGTGCCAGATTGGCCTTCCTCGGTACTGGGTGACTGATGGTCAGTGATGTATATATTCCGGGATGGATCTTCCCTGGGCTGTATGGGCCATTTACAGTACCGAGTGGTTGAGCATTGAGGGCGTGAGCACATGAGGCTGTCAGCATGGTGCATCGCATACAGCATGTGCGTTGGCATTGTTCAGACTCGATCTACTTTACTGTTTTGAACTATCTATTTAATTTGAAAGCATGCCTACATTTCTGCACAGTTATTTCTATTTATACCTGTACCGGTTGAGTTCATTACTACCTTTCAGTCCAAAGGTTGGACTTGTTACTTATTGAGTTGGTTGTACTCACGTTACTCCATGCACCTCGAGTGTAAATCCAGGCATTTCTGGTTACGGCGACTGTTGAATGAGGATCCAGATCCTGGAGACTATTGAGGTAGCTGCATAGCGTTCACAGACCTTGACTCTCCTTCTTTATCTTTATCTGTATTTTAGTTTTTATTTTATAGATATTGTAGTGGACTATATTCTCGTTTAGACGCTCATGTACTATGTGACACCCCGGTTTTGGGATGGATTATATCGTATTTTGGATATTTCTATTTTTAAAAAGGTTTTCCTTAATTATTAATTTGCTTCCGTCTTTATGTTCAAAGATTTTACTATGTTGAGATGTTGAGTTGTGGCTTGCCTAGTTCCACGATAGGCGCTATCACGACGATTAGATATTTGGGTCATGGCATCAGTAAGTATGAAGACTAACCTCGGTGGAGTGGTGACGAGATACAAGTCAAGACAATCACTAGACAAAATAACCTATGTAGTATAGAAGAATAAAACTAATAACGGAAAGTGAAATCACTAAATGGCAACAAGAACCAACAAGTGATATGAACAGTAAAACAATAAGAACACCATAAAATATACTTAAAACGAAATAATGAAACACAACGGACAATCAATTAATCAAGCCGTTCTAACACGAGTTTCACAACGAAATCACTCAGTGGTACTTCATCGCATAGTCACGTGTCACGAACCAATTCCATTTTAGACCGTGATGGAGCCCAACACCATTACTAGGCAAGCCAACAGTGACCAATCTAGTGATTTTCCATTTTAATAAGTACTTCCAAGTAAATAACTTTCCTAATTTAATAGATTTAATAAGAAACAGATTCAAATTTAATAAAACGAAAGCAGCTAAATGTACTTATGACCATAGAAATAAAACCAAAATCGCAAGTCTACTAGTGTATGCCAAGATCTGGTGTTACAAGTATGTGGGCTACTAGTAGAATATACAAAGATTTCTACTCTATTATCTAAAATAGAATAGACAGAAAATAATCAAAAGAGAGACTCTGACTGCTTCTAAACGGCTTGGAAGGGCAGCTCACCGTGTAGTCTCGAACCAGAAGTCAAGCGTGCGCGCCGAACTGATAACCAGATGCACCTGCCTCAGATCCTACACATCAAGTGCAGAAGTGTAGCGTGAGTACATAAACAACATGTACCCAGTAAGTATCCGGTCTAACCTCGAAGAAGTAGTGACGAGGGGTCGACTTTGACACTTACTATGGGCTAACAATAATATGTCACAATTTTAATTAAGCATGGATCACATGAAGAATACTGAAAACCCAATAACAAGAAACAATAAATAATCCCTTCACCAATATTAAGTACCAAATTTATTTATTTATTCGTCATTTAACAATTTATATCTCAAGCCAAAGAAGCAATATTAATTATAATTGGTTCCAAAGATTTATCATGCGCAAATTATGCCGAGGTCGTACGGCCCGATCCAACATAATATTTAAACTGTGCACTATAGAGGGTCGAACAACACGAACCATAGATGCATCTATCTGCTATCGAGGCATTTAGCCCGCTCCACAAAAGAGAAAATACATTTACAACAACCAATTAGAGATTTATTAAGGGGAAATTATTCAAGGGAATACCAAATTCTCATTAACGGTCAAGAAAATGAAGTTAAACCTTTTACAATTCTTTTATCAAGTTTCAATGTGATTTAAGCAATTAAATTAACAAGTAGGGTACAAACATTTGTAAGCATAGCATGATATGGGTCCTAGACTACCCGGACAATAGTATAATTAGTAGCAACGTACGGACTCTCGTCACCTCGTGCGTACGTAGCCCCTACAAATAGAAGCACATTTTTAATTCAATTTACCTATGGGGTTAATTCCCTCTTACAAGGTTAGAAAAGAGACTTGCCTTGTCTCAAGCCTACTTACGATCCAAGATTTGTACTCAAACCCTCAATTTAGTGCCAAAATGACTCGAAACTAGTCAAATGTTATATAAAATAGTCAATATAGGCTCATAAGTTCATATTCTAACTATTAAAGCGATTACCCAACTCCAATTGAAGAATTCCCAAAATTCACCCCCGGGCCCACGTGCCCGGAATCTGGAAATATTTGAAGAAAATTGTTACCTATAACCTCATGAACTCAAATATATGATTTTCACTAAATTCCATAACCAATTTCGTGGTCAAATCCCATTTTTATCCAAAACCTAGGTTTTTCATCTAAACCCTTGATTTTACCAATTTTTACATGTTAAGCTACCCATAATCTATGTACCTAACTCATGTTGTATAGAAATTACTTACCTCAAAGTTCTAGGTGAAAACCCCTCTCAAGTAGCTCCAAAATCGCCCAAAGTGTGTGAGAAATGGGTTGAAAATGGCTTAAGACTCGTATTAAATGAACCCTTTCTGCCCAGCGGTCTTCGCACCTGTGGTGCCTTGGCCGCATTTGCGATACCTCACTTGCAGTGACTAGTCCTCTTATGCGGAGGCCTTCAAGCCCAGGGAGGGTTTCTTCTACGAACGGAAACCTGCTCCTGCGGTCCCGTTTCTGCGGCAAGCGTGCCGCCTCTGCGACCTGGCCCGCACATGCGCTTCTCCTCCTCGCACATGCGCTTCTCCTCCTCGCACATGCGATTTCGCGAGTGCGCACAAACTTCCACATCTGCAGTCCCTGCAAAATTCCCCAGAGCTGCTTCTGCGACCAAACTCATGCACCTACGGGCTCACACATGTGGCTGACCAAGCACAAGTGTGATTATTCCAGCAACTGGAGTTTCGGTTGTTGCTCCCAAGTTCCAACTTGGTCCGAGCCTCGCCCGCTCGATACCTGGGTCCCCCGAGGCCCCGCCCAAACATACCGACAAGTTTGAAATCATAAAACTGACTTTCTTGAATTCTCGGAATGCCCAAAACAACATTAAATCTAAGAATCACACCCCAAACCAATTGGATCAAAAGTATGAACTTTAAGTTCTTCAATTTACTCCCAAAGCACTGAAACATACTTAAACTACTCTGATTGACACCAAATTTTGCATGCAAGTCTTAAATGATGTTACGGAACTATTCCAGGTATCGTAATTCCATTCTGACCTCGATATCACCAAAACCTATTCTAAACCAAATTAAAGAACTTCAAGAACCTTCAAAGAACCAATTTCCAATATTAGGCGCCGAAAACGCTTTCGAGTCATCCAAAACCCGATCCGAGCATACGCCCAAGTCCAAAATCATCATACGAACCTATTGGAACCATCAAATCCAAATTATGGGGTCATTTACTCAAAATGTTGACCGAAGTCAAACTTAACCTTTTAAGGCCAACTTAAGGAACCAAGTGTTCTGATTTCAACCCGAACCCTTCCAAATCTCGAGCTAACCATCCCCACAAGTCATAAAACAGTAAAAGCACATACGAGGAGTCTTATTTAGGGGAACGGGGTTCTAAAGAGCAAAACGACCTGTCAGGTCGTTATATTCTCCACCTCTTAAACAAACGTTCGTCCTCGAACGAGTCTAGAATCATACATGGAGTGCTGAATAAGTGCTGAATAAGTGTGGGCATCTCGCCTCATAATCGGCTAGAACCTTGTTCTAGACCTTCACAACACTAAAAACGATAAAAGAAACATGAAGATCCCATAACAATTCACTCAAATCAACAAGTCGCATTTAATGTCACCTGAGCGAACACCTCACAAGCTAAAACCCAATAAGCACAACACTAAAATGACTGAATATGCAAAGAGAAACATGTGAGAGAAATATCAAACAAGCCCCACAAGCACATCTCCTCTATCAATACCATACTTACGAATCAATTCCCCAAGGGAGGATCAAAACATATGAACAAATCACAAAAATCTCATCCAAATATAACTCCACCGCAACACACAGCCCGGTCCAAACATAACAAACCGCATGAAAGCGTGAGGGTCACACCCTCAACTCTGGATTACAAGTAGAATACACCTTACACCAACTGAAAACATCCACTAATTCAATTTTTGAAAAACAAAATCACAACATGTAACAAACTCCCCATACCGGTAGAGCATCTAAAATCACACATCGTAACCAAACCATCCAGAAATCACATCAAAACCTACTGTAATGAGAAACAAAAAGTCACTTCTAGTCTCATAACTCTTAATAGTGAAAAAATAAATTTTATTAGGATGGTTTCGTTAGCTCTGTTGGGTGATTTTGGACTTAGGAGCGTGTCTGGATTGTGATTTGGAGGTCTGTAGTGGAATTAGGCTTGAAATGGCGAAAGTTGAATTTTTGGAAAGTTTGACCGAGGAGTTGGCTTTTTTGATATCAGGGTCGGAATCCGATTCTGAAAATTTGAATAGGTCAGTTATGTCATTTATGACTTGTGTGCAAAATTTTAGGTCAATCGTACTTGATTTGATAGGTTTCGGCGTTGAATGTAGAAGTTGAAAGTTCTTAATTTCACTAGTCTTGAATTGGGGTATGATTCATAGTTTTAGCATTGTTTGAGGTGATTTGAGGGTTTGACTAAGTTTTTATGATGTTTTAGGACTTTTTGGTGTATTTGGTTGAGGTCCCGGGGGCCTCGGGTGAGTTTTGGACGGTTAACAGATCAATTTTGGACTTGACTTTCTAGCTGAAGAATGCTGATTTTCTGTCACTCGTTTCCTTCTACGCGATCGCATGAGAATGTCCGTGATCGCGTAGGCTAAATTGGGCATTGAGATATTGTGCTATGCGATCACGTGAAGGCATCCGCGAACACGTGGGCAATGTCACGTTCGCATAGGGAATTGGAGAGGAAGTTGGGTCACGCGTTTGCTCTATGCGATCATGTGTGGCTGTCTGCGATCACGTAGAGCTGAGGACTCTGTGCTTCGCGATCATGTGAAGGCAGCCGCGATCGCGTAGTTTTAAATTTGGGCAGTGGAAATTTGTGCTTCGCGATCGCGGGACTTTGTCCGCGATCGCATAGAAGAAATGACTAGGCAGAGAGTTTAAGTTCTGAAAATGGGACTTCGTCCCATTTTCCATGTTTACCGATTTGGAGCTCTGAGAGAGGCAATTTTTGGGAGATTTCCAAGGAAAATAATGGGGTAAGTGTTCTTAACTCAATTTTGGTGAAATTACTGGAATCCATGGTTGTTTTTAACATTTAATTGGCGAATTAAGTTGTAAAATTTTGGAAACCCTTTTGGTTTAATTTGAAGATTTAAGGGTCGAGTTGATGTCGAAATTTGCTAAAATTGGTACGTTTATACTCGTGATTGAATGGGCTTTGGGATTTTTGTAACTTTTGTCAGGTTTCGAGACGTGGGCCCCACTGGCAATATTTGGGTGAAATTTTGGATTTTGATAGAAAATTTGTATTTGCATATGGAATTAATTCCTATAATTTCTATTGACTAAATTGAATTATTTATGACTATATTCGAGGCGTTTGGAGGCCGATTTGCGAGGCAAAGGCATTGCAGAATAAAGAATTACACGGTTTGACGTAAGTAACAATTCTAAATTTGGTCCCGAGGGTATGAAACCCTAGAATTGTGTGATATGTGATTGGTTTTGAGGTAACGCACATACTAGGTGATGGCGTGTGGGCGTGCACCATGGGAATTGTGAATTGGTCAATTCCATGGAAATGTGTAGTTGAATAATCTGCCGATATTCGTACATTTTCCACATATTTGAGAAAATGATCTATAAATCATGTTTAAACTATGTGTTGACATTGTTGGGACCCTCAGAGGTCGTGTACATGTTGAATTATTTGCTAAATTGTTGTTTCATACTCAGTCACGATAGTTACTCGCATATTACATCTTAGTCTCTCGTATTCATTATTGATGCATCATATCATTGATGTTGGTATGCTTATCATGATTTTTGAGAGCCAGAGAGACTGGAGAGGTTGATGACTAAGTGAGGCCGAGGGCCTGATTGTGAGGATATATATGGGATCGGGCTGCGCACTATAGCATGTTCCATTGTTATATGCCACGATTTGCTTGATATAGCGCTTGGGCTGAATGAGCCCCTCCGGAGTCTGTACACACCCCCAGTGAGCCCGGGTACCTACTGAGTGATTGAGAGGAATGAGTAACAATGAGGAAAGAATGATTGTAAGGTTTGAGTGAATGGGAGGACTGAGTGACTGTTGCTCTGAGAGGATGTATTGATTTCATTATTACTGCATTTTCGATGTCATATATCACTGTTTTAGAAATTTTTGAAAGACATTATTTCTGTTTCAGTCAAATTTGATATGAAATACCTGTGGAGTTTTTAATGTTGAACTTGAAAGCATGCCTACCATTTCATGTTGAAAATTATTGTATTTGGACTTAGCTATGAAGCTCATCACTACTTTCAGTTCTTTATTTATTATTATTACTTTCTGAGTTGGTAATACTCATACTACACCCTGCACTTCGTGTGCAGATCCAGGTGATCCCGGACACAGTGGGTGTTGATTCTTTCGCACAGATGATTTTTCGGAGATTTCGAGGTAGCTGCCGTGTTTCGCAGACCTTGTCTCTCCTTCCCTATCTCCTTGTTTACTATATTTTGTCTCAGACTATTATAGACCGTGTTTTCCAGAATTGTGATGTTTAGATGCTGATGTACTCAGTGACACCGGGTTTTGGGAGTGTATTTATGTCCAGTATATGTGGAATTTTCTCTTAAACTTATTTATTATGTTTTCAGTATTTAAAAGAAATTGTGGGCTATCGATGTTGTCGACTGGCCTAGTATTGAGATAGTCGCCATTACGATAGGTTTGATTTTTGGGTCGTGACAAGTTGGTATCAGAGCCTAGGATACATAGGTCTCACGAGTCATGAACATGTTTAGTAGAGTCTTGCGGATCGGTATGGAGACGTCTATACTTATCTTTGAGAGGCTGCCGAACCCTTAGGAAAATTTCACCTTCTTGTATTCTGTCGTGCGAATTTGTTGATTCCGGAAACTAAATTTCTTTTGTTCTACTCTCTCACATATGGTTAGGACACGTACTACCGGATCGGACGATCAGCCACCAGTGCCACCAGTTAGGGCCGTGAGAGGCCGAGGCCGGGGACGAGGTAGATGTCGAGGTGCAGCTCGTATAACAATTGGAGCATAACCCGTGGCACCACCAGTTGCTCCAGCTCAAGAGAATATTTCGGATACAGTTGAGCCGGCGGGACCATATCAAGCACCAGCTGCACCTATTATGATTCCAGGCCTTCAGGAGGCTCTAGCACAGATATTGACAGTTTGCACTGGTCTTGCTCAAGTGGTTTAGGCTCAGGCTGCACCTGTCACTTCTCATGCCAGGGGAGGTACTCATACCCATGTTACCCGTATTCCAGTTCAGGTAGTGCAAGGACTTCAGATATCGGGGGTACTACCAGCCTAGCTAGTTGCAGCTGCTCAGGCCTCGGTAGTCCCCGCTCTGGCAGATAATGAGAAGAGGAGACTTGAGTGATTTGGGAGGCTTCGACCTCCATCATTTAGCGGTGTTGAGTCAGAGGACACTCAAGGTTTTCTGGATAAGTGCTAGTGGATTCTTCAGACAACGGGTATTATGGAGACTAGTGGAGTCTCGTTCACTACTTTTCAGTTTTCTGGGGTTGCTTTAAGATGGTGGGAGGCTTATGAAAGTTGCAGGTCGATCGGGGCAGCACCACTTACATGGCAGGAGTTCTCCATTCTCTTTTTGGAGAACTTTGTTCCACAGTCTTGCAGAGAGGAGCTGCGCAGATAGTTTGAGCAGTTACGTCAGGATGATATGTCTGTGATGCAATACAAGATGAGTTTTTCTAAGTTGTCTCGTCATGCAGTTTGGTTGGTTCCCACTGATAGGGAGAGGATTAGGATGTTCATTGGTGGCCTCACATATCAGCTGCGGTTACTTATGACTTGGGAGAGGGTATCTGGTGCTACTTTTGATGAGGTAGTTGACATTACTCGGTAGATAGAGATGGTACGTAGCCAGGAATATGGAGAGAGGGAGGCTAAGAGGCCTCATGGACCGGGTGGTTTCAGCGGTGTTCCTTCAGGAGGTCAGTTTTATTACGGCAGGGGTCGTCCTAACATGCACGCTCGGATGGGTCATCCAGTTCAGCGTGGTGCATCATCTAGCCATGGTTCATATAGTTCTCATCAAGGTCAGCCATCTCTCGGTGCCCTTCCAGCCCAGAGTTCATCCTGTGCCCCTTTAGTTCAGGGTTCATTTGCCCCGGGTGCTTGCAGAAGTTATTCTTATTCTCGGAGCCCAATCCTGTCCGCACCACCAGCAATACTGTGGAGATGCTTTGAGTGCGCGGAGTTTGGGCATATGTGGAGGCAGTGTCCTCGTCGCCCGGGAGGTCCAGTGCAGCAGAGGAGTCAGACTATGACTTCAGCACCAGTTACTTTGCCACCCGCCCTGCCAGCTCGGAGTGGGGCCCAGTTAGCTATGGGTTGCCCAAGAGGGGGAGGCCGATCAGGTGGTGGTCATGCCCGGTTCTATGCTTTTCCTGCCAGAGCAGATGTTATTGCTTCAGATGCAGTGATCACAAGTATTATTTCAGTGTGCCACAGGGAGACTTCTATATTATTGACCCTGGTTCCACTTATTCGTATGTATCATTATAATTTGTTCATTATCTGGATATACCCCGTGAGTCCCTAGTTTCACCTAATTGTGTATCTACGCCGGTGGGCGATACTATTACTGTGGACTGTGTGTATCGGTCGTGTGTGGTAACAATTGGGGAACTGGATACCAGAGTTGATCTTTTATTGCTCAGTATGATTGATTTCAACATAATCTTGGGTATGTATTGGTTGCCTCCATATCATGCTATTTTGGTGTCAGGCAAAATTCGTGACGTTGGCTATGCCGGGGTTGCCAAAGGTTGAATAGAGAGGTTATCTAGATTATATTCCCAGCATGATAATTTCTTATTTGAAGGCCCAACGTATGGTTGGGAAGGGATGTTTGTCATATTTTTCCTTTGTGAGAGATGTTGATGCAGGTACTCCTCCTATTGATTCAATATCGGCAGTGCAAGACTTTCCGGATGTATTTCCTGCAGACTTACCGGGTATGCCACCCGATAGGGATATTGATTTTGGTATTGACTTGGTTCCGGGCACTCAGCCTATTTCTATTCCTCTGTATCGTATGGCACCAACTGAGTTGAAAGAATTGAAAGAGCAACTTCATGAACTCCTTGATAAGGGGTTTATTAGGCCTAGTGTGTCACCTTGGAGTGCACCAGTCCTTTTGTGAAAAAGAAAGATGGTACTTTGAGAATGTGCATCGATTACAAGCAATTGAACAAAGTTACAATCAAGAATAAATATTCTTTGCCGTGTATTGATGACTTATTTGACTAGCTTCAGGGAGCGAAGGTATTCTCCAAAATTGATTTGAGATCTGGGTATCACCAGTTGAAAATTCAAAATTCGGATATTCTAAAGATGACATTCAGGACTCATTATGGTCACTATGAATTTATTGTAATGTCCTTTGGGCTGACCAACACCCCAACAACATTTGTGCATTTGATGAATAGGGTATTCCAGCCATTTCTTGACTCATTTGTCGTGGTAT
Organism: Nicotiana tabacum; assembly: GCF_000715075.1. Taxonomy (NCBI): domain Eukaryota; kingdom Viridiplantae; phylum Streptophyta; class Magnoliopsida; order Solanales; family Solanaceae; genus Nicotiana; species Nicotiana tabacum. The sequence goes on along the minus strand of NC_134094.1, from coordinate 108,416,758 downwards.
TTATTGATGATATCCTGGTGTACTCACGTAACTAGGAGGAACATGCACAACACTTGGGTATTGTATTACGGTGGCTGAGAGAAGTGAGACATTATGCCAAATTTTCTAAGTGTGAGTTCTTGATCAGTTCGGTGGCATTCTTGGGGAATATAGTGTCCAGTGAAGGAATTAAGGTGGATCCAAAGAAAATAGAGGCAGTTCAGAGTTGGCCCAGGCCATCTTCAGCTACTGACATTCGGAATTTTCTCGACTTGGCCGGTTATTATCGTTGCTTTGTGGAGGGTTTCTCTTCTATTGCATCGCCTTTGACTAAATTGACCCAGAAAAGTGCTCCGTTCAGGTTGTCAGATGAGTGTGAACAGAGCTTTCAGAAGCTCAATACAGCTTTGACTACATCCAGTATTGGTGTTGCCTACAGATTCAGGGTCTTATACTATATATTGTGACGCGTGCATATTGGTCTCGGCGCAATGCTAGTGCAAGACGGTAGAGTGATTGCCTATGCGTCTAGACAGTTAAAGGTACATGAGAAGAATTATCCGGTCCACGACCTTGAGTTAGCAGCTATTGTTCATGCCTTGAAGATTTGGCTGCATTATTTGTACGGTGTCCATTATGATGTTTATACCGATCACCGGAGTCTACAACATCTGTTTAAATAGAAGGATCTTAATTTGTGGTAGCGGAGGTGGTTGGAGTTGCTTAAGGATTAAGGACACGGTTCAGCACGGTGATGCCAAGGAAGTCACCATTGGGGATGACGGCGTATTACGGATGTATGGCAGGCTATGTGTGCCTAATGTAGATGGTTTGCGTGAGTTGATTCTCTAGGAGGCTCACAGTTCGAGGTACTCTATTCATCCAGGAGTCACGAAGATGTATCAGGATTTGAGGTAGCAATATTGGTGGAGGCGAATGAAAAAAGATATAGTTGGATTTGTAGCTTGGTGTTTAAATTATCAACTGGTGAAGTACGAGCATCAGAGACCAGGCGGAATGCTTCAGAGACTTGAAATTCCTAAGTAGAAGTGGGAGCGTATTACCATGGACTTCGTAGTTGGGCTTCCATGGACTTTGAGGAAGTTTGATGTTGTTTGGGTGATTGTAGATCGGTTGCCCAAATCCGCACATTTCATTCCAGTTGGTACTAATTATTCTTCGGAGTGGTTGGCTGAGATTTATACCAGGTACCTTACTCAACCGAGTACCAACGTAGCGTATCTTTCGTATAGGTAAATGAGCCGAAGAGGCTGTTGTGAGATAAGTAGAATAAAACATGAGGAAATACTCAATATAGGGTGACCTAACTTGATATACCGACTTATACATATGACGTACGGGTCTATAAGGACGGCATGATCCATAATATACTCAAAACATAGGCCGACAGGGCCATACAAGTATCCGTATATATGACATATGTCTACAAGCCTCTAAGAGTACATAAATATCATAAAGGTCGGGACAAAGCCCCGCCATACTAGTCTATATATGTCCAAATCATACTGGCCAAATAAGCAACTCCAGAGCAAATGAAGCGCACCAACATATTCTGCTGAGCTGATATCCTACTTGGAGGACTCTCAACCTGTTTATCGGGACCTACGGGCATGAAACGCAGCGTCCCCAGGCAAAGGGACGCCAGTACAAATAATGTACCGAGTATGTAAGGAATGAAAATCAGTAAATAATAGACATGAGAGAAACATGGAATAAAAGACTCGACATGTAAGTCTGAATAGCTCTGTGAATCATTTCATATTTATAATTTCATGCATATGCATATAAATGTCATACCATGCATAGGTGTATGCGTACATAACATCATCAAGCCCCTGAGGGCATCCCATCATATTATCTTGGCCACTGTGGGCAAATCATCAACGTATACCAGCTGATCAGGTAGTGGTGCATATATAATGCCGTAACCTTTTCCCATATCCCATATACATATAATATACGCGTATATAACGCCATCTGGTCATGGATCAATGTACATATATAAATGAATGAAATGCATAAGAAATACGTTAATAAGACTTCTCTGTATGTCATAAGATCAATATTCCTTCGGATAAATTTTATCAACTACGTATTTTTCTGAGACCCATGAACAGAAGATATAATAATAAGTCACATGGGGAATCAAGAATATAGACATCCCTAGTACTTCTATGAATAGAGTCATTTATGAAAGTTATGCGTTTACTCGTTTTGTTTGTATCGTATGGATCATACCAAAAAGAAAGAAGGGATAGCCTTAACATACCTGAATCGATCCTCTTGACGATCCCTCTAACACATGTCTTTTGCAAAAACACGTAACGGCTGATCGAAGTAGGAAAAATCTGTATGATGTTCTAGAGAAAAATTGTACTGTGTTCTCTCAAAATTGCATCTTACACTGCTATAGCATTATAAGGGCTCATAATAATTCCCCTTGAGACTTCCATCAGTTAGCAAGCCTATGTATTTCCCCTTATTGAATTTGGGGAGTGATTTTATCATAGGGAGTGGGGCCCTACTTAAGGTGATTACTTAGCGAAAGAGTTCCCAAATTTTGCCACCTAGCCTCATACTTACTTAGTCAACATTAGGTTTGATTAGGACTCCATACTTGCTGCCATGTTGGGGGGGGGGGTGTCCTTAATCATATCCAAATCTCTTAATTAACTTGTTAATCTCCCATTAATAATTAATTAACCAATTACCCACATAATTAAGAATTATCTCAAATTACTTAAAATAATACTCACTTTTAACATACATCATACACTTTACTATCATGGTCATGTGGTACCTTGTATGGCACTAGTCCATAAATATCGGGTATTATATCTCGGACCCTATTTTATCCCAAAATGCCAAACTTCGGCGAAACTCATTTTCTTTGATTCGCTCACCCTCTCACCTTCACAAATTTACTTATCACTTGTTTGAAATAGCATAATACTTATAATCTTAAAATAATCTCATTCTCGAGCTTACGTCGATTAACTTACAACGAAACATTAACGTACAAAAATGCGGGATGTAACATCTCATTTCTGAGCTTATCTCAACTTACTTATGGCGTAGCTTTACGTACGAAAATATGGGGTGTAACATCATTCCCCCCTTTGGAACATTCGTCCTCGAATGTTGACTGATGCACTTGTCATTACCATAACCTATAGCTCTTGCGAATACTTTAGTACTCTCCTTGCCATCTAGGCAACTATTATGTGAATAAATCCAAAGGCCAGGGCATTCCCTCCTTTAGGCCTCTTTCTCACACCACGACTTGTGGTCGGAATTCTTCCAATCTCGTAACTGTTGCTACCTTCTATCATGCAGTCTGTACGACTTTGTCCTTGTATGTGCGCCTATGCGACTCTTCTCTTATTTTTTCATCCAGCTTTTAGCTAATCGCTAGGCCTCATTTTGTGAACATATACAAAATTATGAAAGTTGTACCTTTAGGCGTCTATGGCTTTGCTACATCTAAATAGGTCATACTATACCATAACTCTTACTCCGGTTTATTGTTACTGAGGTATGCTACCAAACTCCATGTTACTCTCATTGCTTATCCCATATGTAGTCCTTTAATGCTTCCTCATTATTGTTCATCTTAAGAGTGACGACCTAATCTCATCTTGTGCTTTGTAACTTTTACCCATCCATTGTTGATTCACCTCAATGTTGATCTACAATTTACCACTGATAACTTGAATTTTTTTTTTAATCACTAGGGCTCACATTGCATCGAGGAACATTTGAAGTGATTTTTCTAATCCACCTGGGGGCGATACCATACTTCCATAACCGTATTTCATGGCATCCTTGTGTGGTTCATATTATGGGGGTATTTTAATCCTTTACAATGCATGAAATCCCTTTTTTGTTTTTACAAATCATTACTCAATCAAAGGCCCAAACGTCATCCTTTATCTATCACAATTACACCGTCATTCTACTACCAGGGCAGCATTCCATCTCTTCTAAATGTTGTTAGTCTTATAATCCTTTGAGTTCATTTAGGCTATACTGAGCTTTCTATAACTTAGAGAAAATATTAGCTTGCTTGTTTTCATGGGCTTAATCCCCAGGACTTATCCATTCTCGTCACCTTCTCACTCGCCCTTTTTTATCCTTGCTCCTGTCTTCCTAAAGCCTTGTCGCTTTACCATACTTTAGCTTGCGACCTACACATATCTATTTATATTATTCGCAACCTTCCTTCAACTTGCTTGCACCATAGATTTCCTTGTGTTATTCTGGAACATCAAGCGAGACATCACATCATCTCTAACTCTTCTTTACTCTCTTAATTAGACTTATTGATACCTAGAAACCATAGGCTGGACAATATGCCACTTATGACACCGCTATCATTCCTGGATACTGAATCCCAGCGCTTCTAGCCTTCTATCCGAAGACTAGACTATACATAACCTTCTGCATGTGAGTATCTCGTACGTTGTTCACCTTTACCTTACATACCTTAAAATCTCGCATCACATCTTCTATCTCCTTTATGACCTTTCTTCCACATAGGTATAATTCACATCCACAACTTAAAGCTCTATTATAATACTTGCAACTCTGGTGCATACACGATCCGGTGGAAGCTTCATACTGACTTCTTATGAGTCTGGTACTCTTCTAACTTGCTTTTTCATAGGGCCGTTATAGAATATGGTTGTTGTACTATCTCTCTTGTACCTCTGATATTAAGGGTGATCCTACAATGTTCTCAATCACGATTTCTATAATTTTCTAGGTCCAATAATCAGACTCCTGATTTACTTGGTTGATGTAACTCTTTAGTTTCATCTTCCTTCTTATCAACCATTATGTAGGCTTAGGCTATCTTCCGATCTTCAACTCATGGTATTAGTTATTTCTATAGCCTTTCATGGGCGCTATGGAACTTCCATGATACAATCTTCTAACAATTCATTAATTTGTCTATGACCTGGACTCAATTCTTTCTTTTAACTTATACTGGAGTCTTCTACGGCTGTATGATTTTCAACATATATGATGCATGGATAATACTCCGAAATCTTAAGTTCGTTCATAACGTAACTAACTTTGGATCATTGATTGAATAATTCCTTTCGTTCCATCTCAGCTTTCTTTAAATGTAAGCAATTACTTTTCCTAGTCGTTCTGCCACTTGTTGCATGAATACTTGGCTTATCTTAGTGCCCACATATATTTGGATTCCATACAACCCATATGATCTTGAATATCACCTTTTGATTTTTTTTTGTTCTTCCCGTTCATTAGCCACGATAGCTTCCACTTTCTTATGGAGTGCATATATTGTTGTTGTGAGACTGTTGTTACAAGACCATTTCCTCTTTAGGTCATTGTGCTTAGGTTGAAACCTTCTTCCTTATTTCCTCAACTAGTCTTTCGTTGTAGTACTTAGGGAGGACCTTGTGACTCTTGTAAAGCTGTGAGCTTACTACATAGTATACTCGACGGAATTGTTGATGTCCTTTCTCGCCTATAATTATTTGTAGTTACTTATTTCCACGCCCTTGTGCTAGTAGGGTTGCTTCTGAACTAACATTTTGACTATCTTCCTAGTGGCATTTTCTTTTCTTTTTCGTAACACTCATATAGTACCTTTAACTTCCTCAACTCCTATCTGAATATATCTCAATTATTACAATGTCATAATTGAGAGGCTGAATTTACTATATTGGGTTTTACTATGTTTATCTTGCATGATCTACTGATTTGTCTGCAACCTCTTGTCTAGCCATAACTAGGCTCTTCCTGAATCAACTACTAACTACTCGTTGGCCCATTCTCATATCAATATTCTGCGTAATCTTTCTTGGGTTATTTCCTTTCTCTTAACTTACCTCTCGCACTGGCTCCTTATTTCTCCATAACATCCCAGGCAGGAACCCTTACTTCCTTTCCTTGACGTCGTGCTTGCATAATATTCCGGAATTATGGCATCTATGTAGGGGAAATCTCCTTCCTTTCTTATTTTTTTATCGCATTCTTCCTTTACCATTCCATAGTTATTAGAACCACTTAATTAAGACTTAATACCACATCACTCCAAATTCCCCTTTTAGAGGAGTACTAACATTTAGTGCTACGATGATCTACGTATAAATGTTTTACCTCTTCATCTTTGGCGTCTTTTCACATCATCGATGACCCTTACTCGCTCGCCTTGCGGTAATCGTTCTGTACCAAGGATAACAAAATTCCTTACTCACGAGGGTGACACCTAGTATAACTGTACAAAAGTCCCTTAAGCTTAACTTTGCTCCCATTGCTTGTTTTAGGGGAAGCGTCTTCCTGAATGACCTTTAAAGGTTATTCTTCTGTCATCCATTCTATTATCGTCAAAATGCAATATGAAATTTTCATGATGCCGACTATTATCACGTCACTCAATCCCTAATTCGTGTTTAGTTTATCTTGTTCACCAACCCATACTGATTTCTATTACTCTAGGTCTAACTTTTCCTTTTGGTAATCATGTTAGAGTTACGAACTTATTTCTCGAAATGAGGATATGACTTTATGGCCTATACTCTTTTGTTGCCTCAAGGCCTGTCATCTCTCGTCTTTTCCTTCACTTGACTATAGACTCTGTAATACTATCATTTTTTAATCTACCGTTGGCATCCATGTATCACATCTTACTCATAATGCTTTATTAACTCTCTCCTTATTTTCTGCTTACATTTATGTCTATCACTTTATTCTGAAAATTTCAATAAGACATTCTCTTGCTTTTAGCTCCCCTTGCTCCATCCACTGGCTCTTCGGGTTGCCTAACGTTCTCTCTCTTCTAGGGACATGAGTTATACTAAGATAATATTTATCCATTCCAGGCTTCCAGTGCCTATCTTTGTAGTACTCATAACTAGTTGTACTATTTTAGAGTGCACCATCTGGGTGTCTCAAATAATCCGTTCACCGTTTTGGGTTACTCTAACCCCAGCCGAATCCTGATATCCCATCCTTCTCTTAAACTATATTTGTCAGCTCTCATAGAGCATAACTGAGATGGTTGTGGCCAATTATACATACCTCTGTTACTGTCGAATGCAACTCAAAATGCTTATATTTTTCTGCCTAAATTGTAAATACCGATAATCTACCTTCTTACTCTGCCTTAAGGCTCCTTATCAAGAAGCTTACATATTTTAGTACACGCATGATCTGTTGAAGACCTCACATTTACTCATCATAAGCATGATACAAAATCGAGTTCCTCTGACTCAACTCTTCCACAGCTATATCTCTTACCAACCATCTTTCTGAATGTAGGTATCGTTGTATTATGAATAAGATAGAGTTTAATAAATTGAGTTCTTACAAATGAGCTCTACCACACGATCTAGAGCAAGAAGAAAGAGTGACAGTGCTAAATGCCCTGTAGCCTCCTCCTTATAAGTGTGGTGCACAACATACCCATAAATAAGACTCTACTAGACACAGCTTGTAGACTCCCTAGGACAGAACTGCTCTGATACCACTTTGTCACGGCCCATCAGTTTAGGCCGTGACAGCTAGTGTCCATCATTTCAGATCGAGGCACGCAATTTACATCATAATTTTGGAGAGCAGTGCAGCGAGAATTGGGCACACAGTTTCAGTTGAGTATAATATTTCACCCTCAGATGGACGGATAGTTCGAGTGCGTTATTCAGATATTGGAGGATATGCTACGGGCTTTTTTCATTGAATTCAGGGGTTCTTGGGATCAGTTTCTTCCACTCACAGAATTAGATTACAATAACAGTTACCAATCGAGCATTCAGATGGCTCCGTATGAGGCTTTATATGGGAGACAGTGTCGGTCTCCTATGGGTTGGTTTGAGTAGGGTGAGACTAGGATATTGGGTACTCACTTGGTTCATGATGCTTTGGAGAAGGTTAAATTAATTCAGGAGCGGCTTCGCACGGCGCAGTCTAGACAAAAGAGTTATGCCGACAGAAAGGTCCGTGATGTTGCTTACATAGTTGGGGAGAAGGTTCTGCTCAAGATTTCACCCATGAAGGGTGTGTTGAGGTTCAGGAAGAAGGGAAAGTTAAGCCCTCGGTATATTGGGCCTTTTGAAATACTTAAGAAGGTTGGATATATGGCTTATAAACTTGCCTTGCCACCTATTGTATTGGGTGTTCATCCAGTGTTTCATGTATCCATGCTCCAGAAGTATGTCATGGATCCGTCACATATTTTGCATTTCAGTACAGTGCAGTTGGACATTAATTTGACTTATGATCTGGAGTCGGTGGCCATTTTAGACCGGTAGGTTCGAAAGCTGAGGTCAAAGAATATAGCATCAATTAAGGTATAATGGAGAGGCCAGCCAGTCGGAGAAGCTATTTAGGAGATTGAGCGGGAGATGCAGAGCAAATATTCACACCTATTTGAGACTCCACGTATGATTCTAAACTCGTTCGAGGACGAACGTTTGTTTAAGAGGGGGAGAATGTAACGACCCAGCCGATCGTTTTGAGTATTATAACCCTATTCCCCCATTTAATGCTCAATTTATGCTTTGCAGTTGTCTTATGACTTACCGGGTTTGTTGGTTCGGGTTCGAAAGGATTTCGGAGTGAATTGAGACACTTAGTCTCATAATTGAAAACATAAGTTGGAAAAGTTGATTGGATATTGACTTATGTGTAAACTACATCAGATTTGAATTTTGATGGTTACGTTAGCTCCGTTGGGTGATTTTTGACTTAGGAGCATGTCCGGATTGTGATTTGGAGGTCTGTAGTGGAATTAGGCTTGAAATGGCGAAAGTTGAATTTTTGTGAAGTTTGGCCCAGGAGTTGACTTTTTGATATCGGGGTCAGAATCTGATTCAAAATATTTGAATAGGTCAGTTATGTTATTTATGACTTGTGTGCAAAATATGACGTAAATCGGACTTGATTTGATAGGTTTCGGCGTTGAATGTAGAAGTTGAAAGTTCTTAGTTTCATTAGGCTTGAATTGGGGTATGATTCGTGGTTTAAGCGTTGTTTGAGGTGATTTGAGGATTCGGCTAAGTTTGTATGATGTTTGAGGACTTTTTGGTGTATTTGGTTGAGGTCCCGAGGGCCTCGGGTGAGTTTCGGACGGCTAACGGATCAATTTTTGACTTGGCTTTCTAGCTGAAGAATGCTGGTTTTCTGTCACTGGTTTCCTTCTACACGATCACATGAGAATGTTCGCAATCGCGTAGGCTAAATTGGGGCAGTGATATATTGTTCTATGCAATCGCGTGAATTCATCCACGATCACGTAGGTTTGGCTAGGATGTGCTACGCGAACGCATGGGCAATGCCGCGTTCACATATGGGAATTGGAGAGGAAGCTGGGTCACGCATTTGCTCTATGCGATCGCGTGTGGCAGTCCGCGATCACGTAAAGCTGAGGAGTATGTGCTTCGCGATTGCGTGAAGGCAGCCGCGATCGCATAGTGTTAAATCTGGGCAGTGGAATATTATGCTTTGCGAATGCGGGACTTTTTCCGCGATCGCATAGAAGAAATGACTGGGTAGTGAGTTTAAGTTCTGAAAATGGGACTTCCATTTTTATTGATTTGGAGCTCGGAGAGAGGCGATTTTCAGGAGATTTTCAAGGAAAACAATGGGGTAAGTGTTCTTGACTCAATTTTGGTCAAATTACCTGAATCCATGGTTGTGGTTAACATTTAATTGGCGAATTAAGTTGGAAAATTTTGGAAACCTTCTTGGTTTAAATTGAAGATTTGAGGGTCGATTTAATGTCGGAATTTGGTAAAATGGGTATGGTTAGACTCATATTTGAATGGGCTTCTGGGCTTTTGTAACTTTTTTTGGGTTTCGAGACGTGGGCCCCACAGGCAATTTTTGGGTGAAATTTCGGATTTTGATAGAAATTTTGTATTTTCATATGGAATTAATTCCTATAATTTGTATTGACTGAATCAAATTATTTATGACTAGATTCGAGGCGTTTGGAGGCTGATTCGCGAGGCAAAGGCATTGCATAATAAAGAATTACACGGTTTGAGGTAAGTAACAGTTCTAAATTTTGTCCTGAGGGTATGAAACCTCGGATTTTTGTGATATGTGATTGGTTTTGAAGTGACGCACATACTAGGTGACAGGAGTGTAGGCGTGCACCGTGGGAATTGTGACTTGGTCAATTCCATGGAAATGTGTAGCTAAATAATCTGCCGATATCCGTACATGTTTCCACGTATTTGAGAAATTGATCTATAAATCATGTTTAAACTATGTGTTGACATTGTTGGGACCCACAGAGGTCGTGTACATATTGAATGATCTGCTAAATTGTTGTTTCATACTCAGTCACGATTTTTACTCGCATACTACATATTAGTCTCTCTTATTTATTATTGATGCATCATATCATTGTTGTTGGGCTGCTTATCTTGATTTTGAGAGCTCGAGAGACTGGAGAGGTTGATGACTGAGTGAGGCCGAGGGCCTGATTGTGAGGATATTTGTGGGATTGGGCTGCACGCCGCAGCATGTTTCATTGTTATATCCCATGACTGGCTTGATATAGCGCTTGGGCTGAAGGAGCCCCTCCGGAATCTGTACACACCCCCAGTGAGCACAGGTACCTACTGAGTGCGAATGCCGAGTGTTGAGTGCTGAGTGACTGAGAGGAATGAGTGAAAGTGAGGAAAGAGTGATTATAAGGTTGGAGTGAATTGGAGGACTAACTGATTGTTGCTGTGAGAGGATGCATTATTTTCATTATTGCTGCATTTCAGATGTCATATATCACTGTTTTGGAAATTTTTGAAAGACATTATTTATGTTTCAGTCAAATTTGATATGAAATAACTGTGGAGTTTTTAATGTTGAACTTGAAAGCAATCCTACCCTTTCATGTTGGAAATTACCGTATTTGGACATAGCTATGAAGCTCGTCTCTACTTTCAGTTCTTTATTTATTATTGTTACTTACTGAGTTGGTTGTACTCATACTGCACCTTACACTTCGTGTGTAGATTCAGGTGATCCCGGACACACTGGGTGTTGATTCTTTCGCATAGATGATTTTTCGTAGATTACGAGGTAGCTACCGTGTTTCGCATACCTTGTCTCTCCTTCCCTATCTCCTTATTTACTGTATTTGGTCTCAGACTATTATAGATCATATTTTCCAGACTTGTGATATATAGATGCTCATGTACTCGGTGACACCGGGTTTTGGGAGTGTATTTATGTCCAGTATTTGTGGGATTTTCTCTTAAACTTATTTATTATTTTTTCAGTAATTAAAATAAATTATGGGTTATCGTTGTTGTCAACTAGCCTAGCATTTAGATAGGCGCCATCACGACATGTGTGATTTTTGGGTCGTGACAAAAATGGTAGACACGAGCTACCACTATAGAATATCCCAACATGGGTAAACACATAAGCAAAGTATAAAATTATGAAGCTCGTCCATATGTGAAGCGAGATAGGAGGACTCACCCCGATAAGCAGAGCCGAATCAAAATAAGAATGATGCTCCTCTATAACAAGCCGAAACCATACCTGTAACGACACCATCTGGTGCAGCGGCCTCCCCCTTTAGGGCGCCCTCTACCCGCATGTCCTCCACCTTTTACTGGCTGTGTAGGTGGAGTAGCAACTTGAGTGGAGCTCATTGCCTGAATGCTCTAATAAAATATTCCCTTCTAGAGTGTAGGACAATCTCTCATGATGTTCCTGGTATCACCACACTCATAACAAGCCCTATGCGGGCGTGGCTGCTCATACTGAGTCTGTGTTGGATAACTGGAATAACCGTTGTAGGAACCCCATGCCGGTGGTGTTGATACCCAATTTTGCCCTCATATTTTTTAAATAAGTATAAATACTTTTAAAACATCATTTTTGCATTATTATTTAATTTACAAGATTTACACAAGCACTTCATATAATTTTCCATAATTGTAGAGCTTTTAAATTAATTTTCTCGCATTAATTTACATAAACAATTCAGTAATTACCCTTTTAAATTATTTGTGATGACTTAATCACTTCAAATTATTATTTTCATCCCTAATACATTTTGAAATATTTTCACTTCATGTTTATATAATTACCAATGTATTGTTTAGGCTATTCGCATAAATTTGCAATAATAGCCTATATTTTGCATTCTTATTGCAATTGACATTTCATTTAGGATCAAAATAATATGTTACATTTTTTATAGTCTTATATTATTGTTTAAAGTATTACTTTGCATAAGTAGCATTTTTATATATTTATTTAGGTATTTTATTAAATTATTTCCCTTTTAATTTCTATTTAAAAGAGCTAGCACAATTTTTAAACTAAAGTTTGGACCAAAAGGCCCAATACCCTAACCCAATAAACAGCCCAAAGCCAACAACCCGGTCACGACCCATTTACCTAACCCGACCCAACCCCTCTTTAAAAATCCTGGTCGTTGATCTCTAAGATCAACGGCCCACAATCAATCCCCCATTTTTTAATTACCCAACCCCAAACCCTAATCCCATTCCATCTAAACCCGCCGCCCTAAGACTTTCCCTCTCTCTGAAGAACCCTAATCGCTGCCTCTCTAAACCCCTCTCCTAATCCCTCTTCTAATGGGATTCTCCTCTCATTTACTTGCCATATTTGTGTGTTTCCGCTACTGGTTGATTCTTCATGGTATCACCTAGTACTTGCCTAAACATGGCAAGTACTATCTCTCTGATTCTGTCTAAATGTGTCCATTCTCTTGAATCTGGACCATATCCCGTCTACACGCATTCGATTCTACACTGTGTGAGTCCGATTTTGTTTGGATTTTGCTAATTTGCACTTTCCCTAAAAAAACTAGGGTTTACCAGATTTTCTCTTAAATTGATTTCAAATTGATTTGCATGTTTCTTTTCCTTGTTTGGTGCTTAATTTATTCTGTTTCCTTATATGTTTGCTAGATTTTTGACTACTATATAAACCCCCTCATTTTTCCTTTTGGTACAGACTTTGAAATAGATTTTCTTCACTAAAAATTAGGGTTTTGCTACTCTCTTGCTCTGTATTCTGTATTGGCCGGCTGAAAGCCAAGGCCATTAACACCTTGTTACTTAACATGTTCTTGGTGCGAGCATTGCCCTGAGTTTATCGAAACCCTTGGGAACTTTGACGTATTGGGATTCTAGGTTTTCTGTGAAAGTTCATTCTTTAATGTTCTTCGCTTAACTGGTGAGTTACTAGACTTTGTAATTTCATTCCTATGTATCTATGATTTGCATATGTTTTCACTCCTGAAGTTCGTCAGTTTAATATGTTTTTCTGGGCTGTTTTGTGTGCAATTTTGTTTGCTTTATTCAATTTTTTAGGTCTCTTTAACTTTTAGCTTCAAGCATGCCTAAACCCGATTCTATTAAGCAGATATTTTCCAAATCTGATTTGTCCATGTATTAAGAATTACTACTGTTTGGGACCTTTACACTTGTTAGCGTCTCTTGGTGTTTAATTTTGCCTTAGGCCATTAATCTTGTTATTCGAATATACTTTGCCTACATAATTTGTGCTCTCTTTCGTTAGCTAGTCGATTGTGTTCAAGAGCTGAGTATGTATACTCACTATATGGCACAAATTTGTTTCTTATCCTATTCTGAATTGCTGTGATGATATCCTGCCTATATAACATGCTTGATCCTGTTAGTATGTCCTTTAGCATGTTTAACCACCCCCCTCCCCCCCAATTCACCAGTAGTTGTAATTTGCTTTTCTCATGTCTAAATGTTGTCCTATTGCCAAATTAGCATGATTGTTTCATAACATAAGGACCTATACTTAGCATAATTTGGACCCCTTCCTTTATTATGAATTTGTGTATGCTACTATCACCAATCATGCAAACCTGTTCTGCTAATGTATGACCACTTATGCACTAGGTGTTGAACTTGTTCTTCTAAATCTTTGCTAAGTCTGCTCAAAAGCCCCCCTAAGGCCTGTTTTATAATTTGCTCTATGTGCTCAACTTGACTATGTTTGTATCCCCTCAGCTTTGTCTCTCAACCTTGGTTTATTATCCTCCACTTGTCATCTATGCTCTCTCTTGAGTTTTCATTCTTAGTCGGCTAATAGCCAAGGCTACCTAGGTTCTATTATTAATCACCCTAGTATGAGCACTACTCGGGGTCCAATTGAGACCCTTGTGAACTCGGACACACTAGCGCTTGGTCCTTAGTCATTCCCTAAATCTCAAACTACTCATATTCATCCTATTCCATCCTAATATTTCCTGTGCATCTAAATTGGTTGATTTATATGGTGAAATACTTGGTGCTATGGTTATATAATTTGACTTCGATCTCTTCTATAGATTCTGGGTTGTGTTGATGAACATGGCTTTTTGTTGAAAGTCTGGGTATGCTGCTGAAGGTCCAGACAGTGCTGGGTATTTCATTCATTATTTATATAACATTTGTAACTTACTCATTATTGGTCCTGTAATAACTTTTGTATAAACGATTGGGGTGTTAGTAAAAATGGGGAAGGGGTAGATTCTTAATGTTTGTGTAAAAGGGGTAGACAATATGCCTATAGGACCCATTGATTCATTTGCTACATGTGTCGTTCAATTTATATGTGCACTATAGAAACCATGTCATTAGGACAAACACACACACACACACACAGAGAGTTTGTTGGCAAACATGAATTCAAAATGCTGCAATTCTTCTTATTGCTACGTGTTACTAGAAAACCTGCCTATAGGAACAAATGTCAATTAACTTCCTTTCAATCCATTTCAGCATATTCACTAGAAATCATGCTATAGGATTTTGATCACCTCATTTGCTATTATCTTGTATTGTTCACTAGAAACCATACCTATGGGATTTCGATCACCTCATTTGAGATTATCTCGTACTGTTCACTAGAAACCATGCCTATAGGATTTTAATCATCTCATTCGTTACTGCATCGCATTGTTCACCTAGGAAACATGTCTATAGGGCTGAGTGTAATAATAAAACCAGCTCCAAGTGCTAAACATTAGAAATCCTGTCTATAGGACAACATTGTTTCGTCTTAATAAGAGTCAATAATGCACTTCTCAATATGGTTTATTATGCACTTATGAGATCTTCCCAATGGTCTTTTCATTTTACCTCACTGCACGAGTCACCTAGACACATCAGGCTTAATAACCGGAAATCTGCAATTTCATTAATCAGCATGCAAATTGTCTAATCCTGTCTATGGGCAACACTTGGCCTCTGAAACTGTTTGCAAGCCTTGATGCCTTGTGACGTAGAAATCATGCCTATAGAGATTTAAGTTTCTTAATTCCAGATTGCTTAACAATGAAGTTTGTCTTACATGCATTTGTTGCTTAAGTGTGGAGGCAAACTTGAGCCTTAACTGCCTATATGTGAAGTCCAATGTGTTTTTGTATGTCACCTAGTTTGACATTTTTGAACATCCTAAGTAAATTCTAGAACCATCCAAATAGTAGGTCCAAAGCCTCCTGGGCCATAGGCATGGGACGGGTAGTGCACGCGTAGGGTACGATTTAGAATTGAATTAGAGTGCTTTTAAGTAAACAACTTTAACATAGTAATTGGGTAGCAGGAGATGATAGTCTGTGCCCGCTGGATAATATGAGTAACACCTTATCTCAAGGGAGTTACAAAATATTATTTATGTTGCACGGGGTGATCGTTTAGGCTAAACAACTTAGGACCCCCCATCCTGTCTTTATTTTCTTTTCTATTAGAAATAAAAGTGGAGGTTTTCATGGATGATTTCTTAGTGGTGGGGAACTCATTCGATGACTGTCTTATGGATTTAAAAAGAGTATTGAAGAGGTGTATGGAGACTAATCTAGTACTGAACTGGGAAAAGTGCCATTTCATGATACCGGAAGGTATAGTCTTGGGACACCTAGTGTTATGTAAGGGAATTAAGGTGGACCGTGCTAAGGTTGATATAATTGAGAAGCTGCCTCCACCCACTTCCGTCAAGGCTATAATAAGTTTCTTTGGTCACGTCGGCTTCTACATGCGGTTTATAAAAGATTTTGCTAAAATTGCTAACCCTTTGTGTACATTGCTTGAAAACAATCACCCTTTTATGTTTTCTGATGGCTGCAGGGTCGCTTTTAAAGAATTGAAGAAGAAGCTGGTGAATGCACCAATCATAGTGGCACCTGACAAGATGCAACCTTGTGAGCCGATGAGTGATGCAAGCAACTATGTTGTAGGAGCAGTTCTTGGGCTACGAAAAGATAAAGATATGCATCCAATCTACTATGCAAGTAGAAACTTCAGTGGTACCCAATTAAATTACACAGTGTCCGAGAAGGAGATGCTAGTAGCGGTGTTCGCATTTGACAAATTCAGGTCATACTTGATAGGCTCGAACGTAATTGTTTATACTGGCCATGCTGCTCTCAAGTACCTAATTGAGAAGAAGGAGTCAAATTCGCACCTGATTTGATAGGTGCTACTACTGCAAGAATTTGACTTGGAAATCCATGACCGAAAGGGAATGAAGAATCAAGTGGTTGGTCAATTGTCTTGGCTGGAAGGAGTAGAGAAGAAGTTTGAGGTGGAAGAGATTGTGGAGAATTTCCTGGATGAACAAATGTTGGCAATGAGCCTTGAGGTAGCGCCATGGTATACAGACATTGCAAACTACTTGGCGAGCAGTATTGTCCCATATGACCTTTCCTTTGTTCAAAATAAAAAGTTCTTTCATGACTCTCGCATGTATTATTGGGATGAGCCTTATCTGTTCAGTATTGGTGTTTATAACTTCATTCGAAGATGTATCCTCGAGATAGACCAATCTTTTGTTTTGCAGGTTTGTGACGCATCCCAATATGGTTGCCATTTCAGGAGAGTAAGGACAACCGCGAAAATGTTGGAGTCTGGCTTCTACATGCCGACATTGTTCAAAGATACACACCTCTAGGTGAAGGGTTGTGATGAATGCCAATAGGCCGGGAATATTTCTCGCCGACATGAGATGCCCATGAACCCAATTCAAGAGGTGCAAGTGTTTGATGTATCGGTAATCCATTTTATGGGGCCTTTTGTTAGCTCATATGACAACAAGTACATACTTGTAGCTGTGGACTATGTGTCAAAATGGGTGGAAGCTATGGCACTCCCTATAAATGATGATAAGGGAGTCATTGTTTTTTTTTAGAAAGAATGTATTCACTTGGTTTGGCACCCCAAGGGCAATAATCAGTGATGGAGGCACTCACTTCTACAATCGAGCATTAACAAAATTGTTAGAAAAATATTGTGTTCACCACCAGGTTGCCACCCCATATCATCCACAAACAAGCGGTCAAGTAGAGGTGTCGAACAGAGAAATAAAGAGCGTGTTGACAAAGATAGTGAATGCTACGAGAATGGATTGGGCGAGAAAGTTAGATGATACACTTTGGGCATATCGTATCGCTTTTAAAACTCCAATTGGCATGTCTCCATATAAACTGGTGTTTGGGAAAGCGTATCACTTACCCGTGGAGTTGGAGCATATAGCTTTGTGGGCATTGAGGCAACTGAATCTCGATATGGAAATTGCGGGTACAAGTAGAGTCATAGAGTTGCACAATCTTAATGAGTTTTATTACCATACTTTTGAGAGCACAAGGCTATATAACGATAGAATAAAGACGATGCATAACAAAAATATTCTTGAGCAAAATTTTAAACTTGGAGACGTGGTATTGCTATATAACTCAAGATTGAAATTATTTCCGAGTAAGCTAAAATCTAGATGGTCGGGACCATTCAGAGTAGTGCAGGTGCTCTCAAATGGAGCTGCAGAAATTGAGTCCGAAGATGGGACGAACAAGTTTAGAGTGAATGGACAAAGGTCGAAACACTACCTTGGAATGAGTGACGAAAAAGGAGTGAAATATGTGATACAATTGAATGAACCTCTATATGTGAGTGAAGTATAATCCGAAAAGTCTGCGTCGTGCTGCGATATTAAATAAGGCACTTCATGGGAGGCAACCTATTATAATTTGTCGTACCGCGATGTTAAATCAAGCTCTTGTTGTGAGTCAATCTAATTTTCTTATTTTTGTCTAGTATCATTTAGTCAAAACAAAATGGGGAGGGAGCAGCGAAGTGAAGCTCAGTTCGCGAGATTGAGACCAAAATTGTTGAGGAGATAACTTTTGGAGACAATGAACTGTGTCTTGCTTTGAAAGACTAGGACCAAAAGAGAAAGAAAAAGAGAAGAGGGGACAGCGAAGTTCCCATGGCTTCGTGTCTACAGGTCGTGCGTCGCGTGGTCCTGGTGCGACCCCAGGTATTTTCTTAATATTCTTTCTATTTTACTGTTTTCTAGTTAGTTTATAAAAATAAAAAAAATAAAAAAAACCTCTCCCGTTCACTTAGTTCATGACACTATTGGCAAATTGAACCAATGAAGCTTAACAAAAGTTGTGCACATAAAGTGTTCGATGAATTGCCCAAATACATTGTTTAGTAAGGTTTAGTGAAGTCTGAGTAGCTAACCTACCTCTATTGGTAATATAAACATATCTTAAGTGTGGGGTGGCCATTATGTGTCTTATGAACTTCAATTGTGCTCTTTATAAGACAAGTATCATCTGCGGCCAACTTAGGCATGACTGAGGTGTTGCCTAACCCACGTGTTGTTGAATTGTGCTAATTACCATGGAATAACTATAAATTTACAAACTGATGTAGAGGGGCTCCAAACAGTTGATTTGAGTGCTACTGATGGCACTATTGCAGAGGAGTCAAGACTTGCCGTTCTGATTGAGGTTCACTATCGGTCCTCACCACGACCTGAGTGATTTTGAGGGAGTTTCTGACACCCGCTCTACTTTTGATCATGCTTATTTATATTTTTGTGATATTGTGCAACTGAGGACAGTGCACATTCTTCTGTGTGGGGTAGGGTGTCAAACTTTAATTTTTGTGGCATGTGCTTAATTGGTAGTGATATATTTTGAATTGCATGATCACTTTTATGGCCATTGTAATTGTATAATTGTAGTAGTTTTTTTGTTGTGGCTTAATCCCGGGTTTTTTTTAATCCACAGTTCTTTCCCGAGGATGCCTTTTCTTGAACCGGGTTCTTTTAGGTAGATAGTTTTGTCAAACTTTTTAAAGAATTATGGACTTTTTCTGACGATGGATTACCTAGACAGTTTTCTTGAGGGACTAAAGTCTAAAGAAAAATACAAAAACATTTTCGTTCTCTTTTATTTTGTTTTCTTGTTGAACTGACAATGGAATTGGAAGAAGCTTGAGTAATTTGTGCTTTTGACATGATTTATATCGAGGCTTAGGTCTGGAGAATTTGAACTAAGTACTTTATTCATGATCTCTATAATTACATGCCTTGATAATATGTGTGGCTTTCTTTTGATACCGAGGCTCATTTTTTGATTCTTGTGATTAATTCCCGTTTGCTGAAATTTTATGATGACTGTGCAAGTTTCTTTAACTCGAGAGTCAGGTTTAGGCAGTCCTAAGTGAGTCATGTGCATTGTGTGAGTTGAGACTTTAATGTACTTTGTTCCATCCTTGCTAGTCTTGAACTTGCCTTGTGTGTGAGTAAAAGCGAAATAATTAAGTCTTGGAAGTTATGGGAAGTGATATAGACTTTCTTTGATTGACCATTTAGCTTATTTGCCTACCAGTGTTGATATTATCTATGGTCACCCCTTTTGAGCCTGTAGACCTTTTCTTTGGCAACCACATTACAAGATGAAGCCCTTTTGTTCTTAATCAAATCTTGTTGAACCTTTACCTCCAAAAGCACTTATGTAGCTAGAAGAGTAAAGAAAGAAATTGGTAAGCTTTTGAGTGGAACCATAGAAAGGCCTAAAAGGTACACTTGTGTTCAAACAAAAAAATTACTAGCAAGAAATACCAAATTAAGGAGAGTGAAAGAAAAGAAAAAAAATTGAATAACACCTCTCATATCTTTTTCTAGGCTAGTGAGTATCTACATGTTGGTGTGCTTACTGAAGAAGGGCCTAAATGTGTATGGTTTCATGGCAAGCCATTGAATTGGTCATGACAAGAAGGTATCTAGAAGTGAAGTGTAGTGTATTAAAGTGCTTAGGAGGGTTAGTCCCTATTTTCTCAAATATATCCTACCCGTCTTTTAGCCAACATTACAACTTATAAAGTCCTACTTGATCCTAGACTTTGCGATCATAAATTAGTAGAGACTTACACTACGGGCAAGCCTATGGTACGAGCTTTGGTGGCATAAGAGTTTCTTGTGAGAGTGAGTGAATTCGTTCAATATTTAAGTGCTTAAAATATACTTGAATTTATATTGAGTGTGTGGACTACTTTCTCTATGGTTTGTTGGTGAAGGCACGTGATTTGCAAAGGATTGGTAGAGACCTTGATTTTTGAGTTCGCAAAAGGAGTGCGTCATAGTGTGCAATGCATTGGAGTCACGTTTTGAGGCGAGGAGGTTAGAAAGAGTCACATGAATATTTTAAATAATCTTGGCAAGAGTTTAAAACTTGAGAAAATGTATGAAGAGTGCATATATTGGGTTCTAAGCATTGATATAAACCATTGTCATAGGTATTATGCTTAAGTATATTTTGAAAGGAGTTTCTTGCTTATGACCTTAATTTTAAGTTGCTCGAGGACGAGCAAAAGTTTAAGTGTGGGGTGATGATAAAGGGTGAAAAGTGTATGTTTTGAGTGTGTTTGTGTGTTACTTAGTGTGAGAGTTGCGGGAGTTCACACCACTTTTGAAGTAAAAATATGCTCATTACGTATTTCTTTTGTGTAGGAACAAACGTGTGCGAAAAAGTATCAAATGGTAGAAAAATTGGTGAAAAATGATCTGAAGAAAAAAGTCCCGGACAACAAAGCGATGTTCACTTCGCTAGACCGGGACCGGAGCAGAAAAATTTAGCTTTTCCAACCCGAATTAGGAGAAGCCAAATTCGGTCAAACTCAACCCTAAACCATATAAATATGAGAGTTAGACACTTTTTTAGGAGAGTAGACTTTGGGAGAAGCAAGAACACGCTTGGAGCAAGGAGAAGGATTCAACTTCAAATTTTGTTTCTCTTTCTTCCTATTTACCATTCTGTGAATTCTAGTCTTGTATTTGTGCAACAACTATGAATAGCTAAATTATCATCTAGGGTTTGATGGAACCTATTGAAGGATGATTTTTCCGCTACGTTTAATATAAAATTGCCATTTACTTTTCTCTACTTGTTCAGCGATATTATTATTGTTGGTTGAAGGGTCCTCAATTGACTATGCCTATTTAGTATGTACTGCTCGAGAGAGACTACGTATTAAGATAGTTGTTGAACAACACCACTCCTAACGTATTTGAGAGATCAATACGGAGGGTTTAAAGGCGGGATTAGAGATAACAAAAACTTAATGCGATCGTAGTGAGCTGTGAATTAGTGATAACTAGAGTAATTTGAGAGAATACATCAAGTAAATTGTGGTAGTTTCTTGAGAGACAACTACGATACTCAAAGTACTCACGATCAGTAGAGAATAAATGGGCAAATTTATAGGAAACGTAAGCGGGGGAGATTCCGACAATAAGGGAAATCAAAATCCTAGATTTTTTCAATCTTGTCTACAACATTTGCTTCGTTAGTAATAAAATTACAGCTTTTTAATTACCTTGCTTTTAGTTAGTAAAAAATCAACTCATTATTCAATATTTTTAAAGGCTGATTACTTGAATTCTTGTGAAATTAGTGATTGTGATTAGTAGGTTAAATACCTGTGGCATTCGACTCCAGACTTGTAAACCGAATTATATTTGCAACGACCGCTAGACCTCTTAGGATGCATAGTTGGGCGTGATCAGGATTGAAGTTATCGAGAGTAATTAATCCATTTTACTTGAAGTTGTGTTTAAAAGGGGTGTTATTCCTTGTTGAGTTACTTCTCCGTTCAATTTGTGGTTATTGAGATTCTATATATGTTGTGTTGAGCCGTGGGCTATCTATTGTGAAATTATGGATATCGTTTAACCTTTGGAAAGGTTGTGGCCTACGGGTACTTGTGATACGATTTGATATGTTTTGTTATTGTGATGATAGCTCATGTTAACTGTTGTGTGGTTTGGTTGTTGTTGTGCGAGGCATAAGGGTGGCATCTCACTGTTGTTGAATGTACGGAGTGATACAGGTAGCTATTGTGTTATTGTTCGGGCATAACGATAAGGGTGGCTATTATATGGAGTGATACATGTGGATATAGGAGAGATAAGGGTGGCTAATGATAATGTTAGGGCAGAGTGATACGGGTAGCTATCGGAGATATGAGGGTGGCAATATCAGGGATGATGTGTGATGGTTTAGGGACATTGTGTTGGTGAGTTGTCTGAGAGGGTGTGCTTTTCCTTGTGTCTGTCATACACCTTGCATGACTTGCTTTGTTTTTCGATGAGCTATTCGATATCTTTCATATTACTTGTTGACTTGGGCAGCAGTAGTACACTCGCACAAGCATACACCGTAGCATGCCACTTATACTAGCTCAGGAGTATGAAACTTACATTTATTGATCATGCCCATGTGTTCTTGTATTATCTGTATCCATGTTGATATTGAGCTTGTGATAGTGCCGGGTAGATTGTGGATGTGAGCCTGAGATCATACCGGACAGATTGTGATTGTGAGCCTGAGACTATGTCGGGCAGATTGTGAGTGTGACCCTGAGATCATACCGGTCGGATTGTGATTGTAAGCATGTGACCATGCCGGGAAGATTGTGATTGTGAGAATGTGATCAAGCCAGGCGGATTAAGATTTTGGCATGTGAGTTGTCCGTGCCGTAGTGATGCGAGATATGGGCACGATACTCCATGAATATATTATGGTGGATTGAGACCTGTGATATATGACTATGAGATGAAATACAACGGAGTGATTTCTTTATGAAACTCATGTTAGAACGGATTGATTAATTGATTGTCCTTTGTGTTTCCTTATTTTGGTTTTAATGATACTTCACGGTGTTCTTATTGCTTTACTGTTCATATCACTTGTTGGTTCTTATTGCTATTTACTGATTTCTGCTTCCTGTTAGTAGTTTTATACTTCAATACTACACAAGTTATTTTGTCTAGTGAGTTTCTTGACTTGTACCTCATCACTACTCCACCGAGGTTAGTCTTGATACTTACTGGGTACCGAGCGAGGTGTAGTCATACTACATTTCTACACATTTTTATGTAGATCCAGGTACTTCGGAGTCGGTTGATTGTTAGATAGTAGATCATATATCACTGTGGAGACTTCAAGGTATACCTGTCATCTCATTCGCAGGCCTCGGAGTCACCTTCAGAAGTTATTTTTGAATAGTTTGTTTCTATTCCGGATTAATTTTAATTAGAGATTTTCTAGTGAACTCAGTAGAGCTTATGACTTTTACTACCGGTATTGGGATTGTTGACATTTTATAGAAATTCTGTTTCATAATTTAATAGTTGTTGGTTGAATTTTTCTATTAATTCAGTAAGTGTTAGGCTTACCTAGTCTTAAAGACTAGGTACCATCACGACATCCTACAGAGGGAAACTGGGGTCGTGACAAGTTGGTATTAGACCTCTAGGTTCATAGGTACTACGAGTCATAAGCGAGTTTTGTAGAGTCTTGCAGATCGGTACGGAGACGTCTATACTTATCTTCAACGGGCTACAAAACTATTAGGAAAAATCTCCACTTATTTCATTTCTGTCGTGCGGATTTGTTGATTTCGAAGTTTGAGCCTTTGTATCTCTATTCTCTCATAGATGGTGAGGACACGTGCTACCGGATCAGCCGAGCAGACACCTGCGCCCCCTGCTAGAGTCGCAAGAGTCCGATGCCGAGGTAGAGGCCGAGGAGGGGCACGTGTCGTAACTAGAGAACCTATCAGAGCAGTAGTTGGGGATCCGCTAGTATCTCCAATTGGGGGACAAGCATCAGAGGCGCCTGTTGTTACCCCCAGACTTCAAGAGACTTTAGCACATTTCCTGAGTATGTTTGGTACATTAGCTTAGGCGGGATTGATCTCCATTGCACCAGCTACTTTGTAGACTGGAAGAGGAGCTCAGACTCCTACCACCCGTACTCCATAGCAGCAAGCTCACATTGGTCAGGTTCCGGGTGTGGTTCCGGTATAGCCTATTATTCCGGTTAAGTCTGAGGTCAGGCCAGGGGCATTAGAGGAGGAGCAACTTAGACTTGCGAGGTTCTAGAAGTATCACCCTCCTACTTTCAGTAATTTGGCTTCAGAGGATCACATGGTTTTCTAGAGTAGTGCCATTGTATTCTCTGCACCATGGGTATTTTGGAGGCGAGTGGGGTAGATTTTACTACATTCCAGCTGTCAGAAGCAACGTATCAGTGGTGGCAGGTTTACGAGGAGGGTATCCTTGTCGCTGCAGCTTCACTTTCATGTACTCAGTTTTCATAGATGTTCTTGAGAGAGTTTGTTCCCCAGACTCTTCGAGATACATGGCACGCGGAGTTTGAGCTGCTGCGTCAGGGAACCATGACAGTGTTGGAGTATGCCATCAGGTCCAGTGAGTTATCCTGACATGCACCTACTTTGGTTCGTACAATCAGAGAGCGAGTCCGTGTATTCATTAAGGTGTTCAGTTATGATCTTAGATTCTGCATGGCTCGGGAGTTGCAGATTGATACTCCATTTTAGCAGGTGGTGGATATTTCTAGGATGTTAGATCATATTCGGGGTGAGGAGAGGGAGGATAAGGAGACAAAGAGGGCTCGAGGTTCTGGAGGGTTTAGTGGATTCTACTCTTCAGCTATAACCCATCATGGTAGAGGCTCGGGCAGTCAGCCAGTCCAGTCCGTACTTTAGACTACTCGTGGTGCTCCAGTTAGTCAAAGTACTCATGTGGGGCAGTCATCTTTTAGTGCACCACCTGTCGCGCCCCATTTTCTTCGCGAAAAACCAACTTCGACGTATGATAGCTCTTTTAAAGGAAGAGATTAAAAGAGAGGAGTCGCCACCTAACGATTTTTAAGGTACGTTATGGCACCTATTTGCAAATAACTCTGTTTTAACTAGTCAACGCCACCAAAGATCGGATAAGGGCTCAAGTTACCTTAAAGAGAAGGTGTTAGGCATTCCTCGAGGTCCACAACTATGGGTCCCGACCAAACTTAAATTATATGGATTAGTCTATGTGATCAGGTAAGCAAAGAGAGTACAAAATCTAAGAATTTTATTATAAAGAAATCTTGAATAGGGAGGTACATCTATTTTTTTTATTTCTAATAGAAAAGGAAAGAAAAGGAGGGGGTCCTAAGTTTTTTAGCCTAAAGGAACATCTCGTACAACATAATAATATTTTGTAACTCCCTTGAGATAGGGTGTTACTCATATTATCCAGCAGGCACAGACTATCATCTCCTGCTACCCGATTACTATGTTAAAGTTGTTTAATTAAAAGCGCTCTAATTCAATTCTAAATTGTACCATGCTCGTGCACTACCCATCCCATGCCTATGGCCTAGGAGGATTTGGACCTACTATTTGGATGGTTCTAGACTTTACTTAGGATGTTCAGAAATGTCAAACTAGGCGACATACAAAAACACATTGGACTTCATATATAGGCAGTAAGGGCTCAAGTTTGCCTCCACACTTAAGCAACAAATGCACGCAAGACAAACTTCATTGTTAAGCAATCTGGAATTAAGAAACATAAATCCCTATAGGCATGATTTCTACGTGACAAGGCATCAGGGCTTCCAAAAAGTTTCAGAGGCCAAGCGTTGCTCATAGACAGGATTATACGATTTGCATGCTGATTAATGAAATTGCAGATTTTCGGTTATTAAGCCTGTTGTGTCTAGGTGACCCGTGCAGTGAGGGAAAATGAAAAGACCATTGGGAGGATCCCAGAAGTACATAATGAACCATATTGAGAAGTGTATCATTGACTCTTATTAAGACGAAACAGTGTTGTCCTATAGACAGGATTCTAATGTTTAGCACTTGGAGCTGGTTTTATCATTACACTCAGCCCTATAGACATGTTTCCTAGGTAAACAGTGCGATGCAGTAACGAATGAGATGAATAAAATCCTATAGGCATGGTTTCTAGTGAACAGTACGAGATAATCGCAAATGAGGTGATCGAAATCCCATAGGTATAGTTTCTAGTGAACAGTACAAGATAATAGCAAATGAGGTGATCAAAGTCCTATAGGCATGATTTCTAGTGAATATGCTGAAATGGATTGAAAGGAAGTTCATTGACATTTGTTCCTATAGGCAGGTTTACTAGTAACACGTAGCAGTAAGAATAATTGCAGCATTCTGAATTCATGTTTGCCAACAAATAGTGTGTGTTTGTGTGTTTGTCATGGTTTCTATAGTGCACATATAAATTGAACAACAAATGTAGCAAGTGAATCAATGTGTCCTATAGGCATATTGTCTACCCCTTTCACACAAACATTAAGAATCTACCCCTTCCCCATTTTTACTAACACCCCAATCGTTTATACAAAAGTTATTATAGGCCAAATAATGAGTAAGTTACAAATGTTATACAAATAATGACAATAGGCCCACAATAGGCCTGAATGAAATACCCAGCACTGTCTGGACCTTCAGTAGCATACCCAGACTTTCAACAAAAAGCCATGTTCATCAACACAACCCAAAATCCATAGAAGAGCTCGAAGTCAAATTATTCAACCATAGCACCAAGTATTGCACCATTTAAATCAGCCAATTCAGATGCACATCAAATAACAGGATGGAATAGGATGAATAAGAGTAGTTTGAGATTTAGGGAATGACTAAGGACCAAGCCCTAGTGTGTCAGAGTTCACAAGGGTCTCAATTGGACTCCGAGCAGTGCTCACACTAGGGTTATTAATAATAGAACCTAGGTAGCCTTGGCTTTCAGCCGGCTAAGAATGAAAACTCAAGAGAGAGCATAGATGACAAGTGAAGGATAGTAAACCATGGTTGGGAGACAAAATTGAGGAGATACAAACATAGTCAAGTTGAGCACATAGAGCAAATTATCAAACAGGCCTTAGGGGGGCTTTAGAACAGACTTAGCAAAGATTTAGAAGAACAAGTTCAGCACCTAGTGCATAAGTGGTCATACATTAGCAGGACAGGTTTGCAGGATTGGTGACAGTAGCATACACAATTTCATAATTAAGGAAGAGGTCCAAATTATGCTAAGTATAAGTCATGATGTTATGAAACAGTCATGCTAATTTGGCAATAGGACAACATTTAGACATGACAAAAGCAGATTACAACTACTGGTGAATCGGGGGGGAGGGGGGGTAAACATGCTAAAGTGCAGACTAACAAGATCAAGCATGCTATATAGGCAGGATATAATCACAACAATTCAGAATAGGATAGGAAAGAAATTTGTGCCATATAATGAGTGTACATACTCAGGTTTTGAACACAATCGACTAGCTAACGAAAGAGAGCACAAATTATGTAGGCAAAGTATATTCGAATAACAAGATTGATTGCCTAAAGAAAATTTAAACACCAAAAGATGCTAACAAGTGTAAAGGTCCCAAGCAGTAGTAATTTTTAACACATGGATTAATAAGATTTGGAAAGTGTCTGCTTAATAGAACCAGGTTTAGGCATGCTTGAAGCTAAAAGTTAAAGAGACCTAAAAATTTGAAGAAAGCAAACAGAATTGTACACAAAACAGCCCAGAAAAACATATTAAACTGACTAACTTCAGGAGTGAAAACATATGCACATCATAGATACATAGGAATGAAATTACAAAGTCTAGTAACTCACCAGTTAAGCAAAGAACATTAAAGAATGAACTTCCACAGAAAACCCAGAATCCCAATGCGTCAAAGTTCCCAAGGGCTTCGATAAACTCAGGGCAATGCTCGCACCAAGAACATGTTAAGTAACAAGGTGCTAATGGCCTTGGCTTTCAACCGGCCAATACAGAATACAGAGCAAGAGAGTAGCAAAACCCCAATTTTTAGTGAAGAAAATCGATTTCAAAGTCTGTCCCAAAAGGAAAAATGAAGGGGTTTATATAGTAGTCAAAAATAGAGCAAACATATAAGGAAACAGAATAAATTAAGCACCAAACAAGGAAAAGAAACATGAAAATCAATTTGAAATTAATTTAAGAGTGAAAATATGGTAAACCCTAATTTTTTAGGGGAAGTGTAAATCAGCAAAATCCAAACAAAATCGGCCTCACATAGTGCAGAATCGAACGCGTGTAGATGGGATATGGTCCAGATTCAAGAGATTTGACTTATTCGGACAGAATCGAAGAGTTAGTACTTGCCATGTTTAGGCAATTACTAGGTGATACCATGGAGAATCAACCAGTAGCGGAAACACACAAATATGGCAAGTAAATGAGAGAAGAATCCCATTAGAAGAGGGATTATGAGAGGGGTTTAGAGAGGCGGTGATTAGGGTTCTTCAGAGAGGGGGAAAGTCTTAGGGTAACGGGTTTAGAGGCAATGGGATTAGGGTTTGGGGTTGGGTAATAAAAAAATGGGGGATTGATTGTGGGTCATTGATCTTAGAGATCAACGACCAGGATTTTTAAAGAGGGGTTTGGGTCGGGTTAGGTAAATGGGTCACGACCGGGTCATTGGCTTTGGGCTGGGGTTTATTGGGTTAGGGTATTGGGCGTTTTGGTCCGAAAATTAGTTATAAAATTAGGCCAGCACTTTTAAATAGAAATTAAAAGGGAAATAATTTAATAAAATAACTAAATAAATATATAAAAATGCTACTTATGCAAATTAATACTTTAAACAATAATATAAGACTATAAAAAATATAACATATTATTTTGACCCTAAATGAAATGTCAATTGCAATAAGAATGCAAAATATAGGCTATTATAGCAAATATATGTGAATAGCCTAACAAATACATTTGTAATTATATAAAAATGAAGTGAAAATATTTCAAAATGTATTAGGGACGCAAATAATAATTTGAAGTGATTAAGTCATGACAAATAATTTAAAAGGGGAATTACTTAATTTTTTATGTAAATTAATGCGAGAAAATTAATTTAAAAGTTCTAAAATTATGGAAAATTATAAGAAGTGCTTGTGTAAATCTTGTAAATTAAATAGTAATGCAATAATGATGTTTTAAAAGTATTTATACTTATTTGAAAAATATAAGGGCAAAATTGGGTATCAAAAGCTGCCCCTCTTTACCCGAGAATGATGAAAGGGTTATCGGGTAAAGAAAATGATGACCAATTTTGGCCGAATTGAATGAAGGATGATGTGATTTGGAAAAAATGGGGGACGAACCCTGGTTCCTGATTTGCCTACATATCCCTGGTGTTACGGGAATCAAGCCGTGTGTATTTCTGGATCCAATGGTGAACGAAACCGATGAAGTTGTTATAGGAATGGTCGTATGTTTCGGAAAGGGTTCCTTTGAGGTAGGACAATATTGAATGAATTTATGCAGAGTCATCAATGTGAATCTGAAATGTTATGGATGTATCACTGAGCAAATATCTGAACGGTCATATAGTATAAGGCAGGTAATTGATGGTGGTTGGTTACGTTTGAAATAATTTCAGGATACGAACATTGAATGGAAACCGGAGCGAAGATTGCTCCCATTAGGAGAATGGTTACTTCCTAGATTACCTGTGAAACTTAAAGCTCGATGCATGCAAGTATATATGGATTATTGCGAGAATTTAAACATGATGCAGATTCCCTTCGGACCAAGAGGGTTGTCTTTGGACGGTGAGAATGGTGTACTTAGACCATGACGTCCTGGGCCATGAATCATGTGATAAGGAAGTCGCAGGCCATGAAATGATGTTGTTGGGCCATGAGAATGGTGCCTCTGAATCATGACGCCTTTGAATAATGATGTGCACTTTTAAGAGATCATTGGGCCATGGAATGGTGTCTTCCGACTATGAGGATTATGCCTTCAGACCATGACGCATTTGGAAAAACTGGCGATATCTCAGCCTATGGAATGCAAAATATAATGTTTGGCCGTATGCGAAGATGAGACAAGAGGAGGCTTAGTCTTTGGTAAGATGAGGGCAATGCTTAGCCCTGGATGTGTAGAGGATAATGTTAGGTCATAGATGATGTAATGGAGATAGCATTTAATCATGAGGAAAAGGCAGTGCTTAGCCTTGTGGAAATAGGGAGGTCAATGTGTAGCCTCATGCAGGAAGAGGAGACAATGCTTGGTCTCATGCAAGTAAGGGAAGCGGTGCTTATCTTCATGCAGGAAAGGCAGTGCTTAGCCTTATTCAATTAAGGAGGTAATGCTTAGCCTCATGCAAATAGGAGACAATGTTTAGTCTCATGCAAAGAAAGGCAGTGCTTAGCTTTATGCAGTTAAGGAGGCAGTGCTTAGCCTCATGCAAAGAGGAGACAATGCTTAGTCTTATGCGGTAAAAGGCAATGCTTAGCCTTATGCAATTAGGGAGGCAATGCTTAGCCTCATGCAAATAGGGAGGAAATGCTTAGCCTCATGCAAACAGGGAGGCAGTGCTTGGACTAATGCAAAGAGAGAGACAATGCTTAGTCTCATGTACGAAAGGCAGTGCTTAGCCTTATACAATTAAGGAGGCAGTGCTTAGCCTCATGCAAAGAGCTGACAATGCTTAGTCTCATGCGGGAAAAGGAAATGCTTAGCCTTATGCAATTAGGGAGGCAATGCTTAGCCTCATGCAAATAGGGAGGCAATGCCTAGCCTCATGCAAATAGGAGACAATGCTTAGTCTCATGCAGGGAAAGGCAGTGTTTAGCCTTATGCAAGAAAAACGATGAGTGACGGAGAGAAAGTAAAGTATTTCTTAGCTGGAAGTGTTTGCGTTTGGAAACTTGTCATCATCAAGGAAGTGATTTGATGTATCTGCGGGTATTGTTGTCTTATTGTGCCTGCATCCAAAGAATAATCGTGAGTTTTATGCGGGGGAGGTTGGTTTATGCTTTTGTCTTCTGTTTTTCCTTTACTCCTGTCTTGAGGTCCTGTTTGAGTTACCCTGGGTAGCATCTGGCTGTCATAGAAATAAAGTTTTCTAAAAATATGCATGCAATTGATAAATATAGCTATTTGAGATGTAGTAGTATATGATTTCAAATAATTCAGATGAACCAGTGACTGTGACATATTTTAGAAACATTGTGACCTCATTGCCCTAGTTTAAATGCAATACTTTGGTTGTTCCGTGTATGACGATGTCGGCTGACCTTGATTTAGAATTTTGAGGGTCCTCCTCAAAATTCTGCCTCAGTTTTTTTATCATGGCAAAATGAAGATTTTTATTAAGATGTGACCGAACCCACAGAGCTGCCTACGTATCCCCTCTTAAATGAAAATCAGGTCAAGCATAGTTCAGTTACATCAGATGAAGAAGTGTAAACAGTCTAAACATAGTATCTCTTGACTGCGTCTGAGTTGATAGGTTTTGGCCAAATTTCTCCGTCCATTTCTGCAAGTATAAGTGCACCTCCTGTTAGTACTCCATGAACCATTTAGGGCCCTTGCCAATTGGGTGAAAATTTCCCTTTGGCTTCATCTTGATGCGGGAAGATCCTCTTTAGCACCAAATGCCCCGGTGTCAATTATCTAGGCCTGGCCCTTTTGTTGAAAGCTCTGGCCATCTTGTTTTGGTAGAGTTGACCATGACATACTGAATTCATTCTTTTTCCATCAATGAGGGCCAGTTGCTCATATCGGATCTGTACCTATTCTGCGTCGCTAAGCTCGACTTCTTGTATGATTCTCAGAGAAGGAATTTCTACTTCGGCAGGGATAATCGCTTAAGTACTGTAAACCAACAAATAAGGAGTTTTCCCAGTTGATGTGCGAACCGTGGTACGATATCCGAGCAAAGCAAACGGTAGCTTCTCGTGCCATTATTTGTGATTATCTACCATCTTCCTTAATATCTTCTTGATGTTCTTGTTGGCGGCTTCTACATCTCCATTCATTTGCGGCATGTATGCTGTGGAATTCTTATGCTTGATCTTGAAGGTTTCTCACATTGATCTCATCAAATCATTGTTAAGGTTGGCGGCATTAGCGGTGACTATTGATACCGGCACCCCGAACCAACAGACAATACGATCCCTAACAAAATCTGCGATGACCCTCTTAGTTACAGCCTTGTAAGATGCGGCTTTAACCCATTTTGTGAAATAGTCTATGGCCACTAGAATGAACATGTGCCCATTTGAAGCGGCGGGTTCGATTGGACCGATGACATCCATCCCCCAAGCGAAGAAAGGCCAAGGTGCACTTGTTGCATTGAGTTCATTGGGTGGCACTCGTATCATATCAGCATGTACTTGGCATTGATGACACTTTTGGACATACCTGATGCAGTCTATTTCCATAGTCATCCAAAAATATCCTTCTCTTAATATCTTCTTGGCTAAGACGAAGCCATTCATGTGCAGTCTGCAAGTTCCGGGATGTATCTATTCGAGCAATTTGGATGCTTCCTTGGCATCGACTCACCGTAATAACCCCAGATCTAAAGTCCTTCTATATAGAATTCCTTCGATTTGAAAGAAGTGGTTGGATAATCTTCGGAGTGTGCGTTTTTGAGTATGATTTGTGTACTCCGCGTACTCTCCTTTTTCCAAATATTCTTTGATGTCATGGAACCATGGATTTACATCCATTTCCTCTTCAACATGAGCGCAATAAGCTGGATGATTATGAATCCCTACTGGGATAGGATCGATGAAATTCTTGTCTGGGTGTTGTATCATGGAAGATAAAGTGGCCAATGCATCTGCGAACTCATTCTGGATTCTCAGAACATGTTTGAACTCTATTTTGTGAATCTCTTCATCAACTCTTGTACACAGTACAGATATGGTAATATCTTAGTGTTCTTTGTGGCTCACTCTCCTGAATCCTGATGTACCAAGAAATCGGAATCTCCAATCACCAGCAACTCCTGAACGTTCATGTCAATAGCCAACCTGAGTCCTAAGATGCAGGCCTCGTATTCTGCCATGTTGTTGGTACATGAAAACCTGAGTTTTGCGGATACCGAATAGTGTTGACCCGTTTCTGACACTAAAACTGCTCCAATACCCACTCCTTTGAAATTCGCAACCCCATCAAAGAACATTCTCCAACTATCATAGGCTTCGGTGATATCTTCTCCTACGAATGATACCTTTTCGTCGGGAAAATACTTTTTCAATGGTTCGTACTCTCCGTCTACAAGATTTTCTACCAGATGATCTGTCAATGCTTGCCCTTTGACCGCCTTCTGAGTTACATAGATGATGTCGAACTCACTCAGTAATATCTGCCATTTTGCTAACTTTCCTGTAGGCATGGGTTTTTGGAAGATGTATTTTAGCAGATCCATCCTTGATATGAGATATGTGGTGTAGGCACAAAAGTAGTGCCTCAACTTTTGAGCTATCCATGTCAAAGCACAGCAAGTGTGCTCCAGCAAAGAGTACCGTGCTTCATAGGGTGTGAACTTCTTACTCAGATAGTATATGGCCTACTCATTTCTTCCCGTCTCATCGTGTTGTCTCAAGACAGAGCCGAAAGCCCTATCTAGTATAGATAAATAGAGTAGCAGAGGTCTCCCAAGTTCCGGTGGGACCAGAACAGGTGGTTTGGATAAATATTCCTTGATCTTGTCAAAGGCTTCCTGGCACTCTTCAGTCCAACTTGTTGCAGCGTCTTTCTTCAACAGTTTGAAAATCGGTTCACAAATCACAGTTGATTGTGCTATGAAACAGCTAATGTAATTGAGACGCCCTAAGAAACTCATCACATCTTTCTTGTTCTTCGGAGGTGGCAAATCTTGGATTGCCTTGACCTTTGACGGGTCTAGCTCAATTCCTCGATGGCTGAGGATGAACCCTAGTAGTTTTCTAGCAGGGACTTCAAAGGCACACTTTGTGAGGTTCAGTTTCAGGTTGTACATTCGAAGTCGATCAAATAATTTCCTCAAATCCACTATGTGATATGTACCCTTTTTAGATTTGATGATGACGTCGTCCACGTACACCTCTATCTCCTTGTGTATCATGTAGTGGAGAATGGTTGTCATGGCCCTCATATAAGTGGCTCCAGCATTCTTTAGGCCAAACGACATCATTTTTTAACAATATACCCCATATGGTGTAATAAAGGCTGTCTTTTT
The DNA here is from genome assembly GCF_000715075.1 of Nicotiana tabacum. Lineage (NCBI taxonomy): Eukaryota > Viridiplantae > Streptophyta > Magnoliopsida > Solanales > Solanaceae > Nicotiana > Nicotiana tabacum. The sequence goes on along the minus strand of NC_134094.1, from coordinate 108,382,602 downwards.
GGCATCTTCTTAATCCATCCAGATCTGATGATATCCCGCGAAGCAATCCACAAAGGATTGAAGTTCATGCTTGGCACAGTTGTCAATTAGTATGTGTATATTGGGCAAAGGGAAATCATCTTTGGGACTTGCTCTGTTTAAATCCCGATAGTCGACACACACTCTGACTTTCCCATCTTTCTTTGGAACTGGCACAATGTTAGCCAACCAGGTCGGATAATCAACTTTGGCTTTGATTTGCTTGGTGACTTCCTTTTTTATTTTTAAACTCATATCTGGCTTGAATAATATGAGCTTTTGTTTCACTGGTCGACACATGGGATCGATGGGTAACTTGTGAGCCACTATGGATGTGCTCAGACCAGTCATATCATCATAAGACCATGCAAAGATGTCTTCGTACTCTTTCAGGAACTGGATGTACTCTTCCTTCTCTGACGGTGATAGGTGAATGCTTACACGCGTTTCCTTGACTATTTTGGAGTCTCCCAAATTAACTGTTTCAGTCTCATCCAAATTGGACTTAGGCTTGTTTTCAAAATTTTCCACTTCTTTGACAATTTCCTCAGTTATTACATCCTCTTCCAGATCCTCTGAATCACTATCCTTACATTGTGTTGTCTCATTACATGTCACAGTCGCAGGTTCATCGGGATAGATAATAATAATAATGTTGTAGAGAAAAAAATGTAAAGAATAATAATAAATAATAAAAATAACAATGCATTAGATAAATCTTGAAAATGTCAAACAAGTATGGCTCAATGACTGGAGCAATTATTTCAAAACAAAATATGCTTAAAACAAAATACTGAAAATGTCTTAGATGCTCATAAAATTGCTTTCAAAAATAAATGATGCTAATTGCCAGGCTACCCAGGAACTCGACGGGCCCTTGATGGTGCAGTAGTCCACTTCTTGAGAACAGCTACCTTCTCTACGGTCTGAATAATAAGGTCTTCCTCCTCCTCCTCCTCCTCCTCAACTATCGCATTGCAATCCATGTCTTCATCATCCAGAAACAAATTCCTTATGCCAGCTAAAATTTCATCTTCTTTGGACCCCCACATCATGTCAGCTTAATGCAATGACTGGTGCAAATGTGGTACTGGTTGTTCTAGAGGGTAATAAGGACCACGCCATGGTGGCGACCAATTCTGACACTCTTGTCAGGTGTATTCATACCCAATCCCAAAGGTTGTGCCATGATGCTTTAGCTGTATTGGTTTGGTGATCCCCCGGAGATTCTTGCCGAGGACTTTTCGGGTTCGTACCCTGTCCATGACAGTATGCTTTCTATCTTACTGCTCCACTATTTGTCTTTCTCAATTATGTTGACGCGCTCGATGTGATGGTATGTTTCTCCGCCCAACTTCCTTCTATTCTCGACGACCGGAACAGTCTGATTGGTATAAATGGGATGACTTCCATCTCCATGGATGATCACCTCCTGATGGTTCCATTCAAACTTCACGGCCTGATGTAGAGTAGAGGCCACTGCCCCAGCGGTATGTATCCAAGGTCTTCCCAACAATAACTTGTAAGTAAGATATGTCCAACACTTGAAACATAACATCAAACCAGGTTGGGCCCATCTGTAGGCTAAGGTTGGTCTCCCTAATTGTGTCCCCTTGAGACCCATCAAATGCTTTCACATTCATACTTCCTGCTCGTATCTCGTGCAGGCCTTTATCCAATCTTTTCAGAGTAGTTAGCAGACATATGTTGAGACTCGAACCCACATCTATCAGGACTCTGGCAATGAACCTGTCCTTAAACTGCACTGTGATATGCAGTACCCTGTTATGACTTAGTCCTTCTGGTGGCAGCTCGTCTTCATGAAAAGTGATCTCGTGGCTTTCCAATACTTGCCCTACCATGTTGGCCATTTCTCCACTTGTGATGTTATTGGGTACATAGGCTTCATTCAACACCTTCATCAGGGCATTCCTATGTGCCTCGGAGTTTTGCAACAGTAATAAAATGGATATTTGAGCAGGGGTTTTGTTCACATGATCAACCACAGAATATTCTCTTGCTTGGACCTTTCTCCAAAGGTCATCCGGGACAGTCTCAATGACAGGCGATTTAGATGCAGCTTCTTTGCTCGTTCCTCCTAAATGATTGGGTGTATAGACCCTATCAGTTCTTGTCATGCCTTGCACTGCACCTGTTTCTTCCATTTTTGCTTTTCCTTTCCTTCTTGCTTCCGTAACATAATCCCATGGTATAACATTAGACTTATAAGACGGCATAGGTGCTACCATCACGGTGAAGAGTGTTATTACTTCAACCTCAAACAGGGTTGGTGCAGCTACCTCAACTTCAATTGGTGCTTAAGTTTGTACCACGATAGGCGTGAGAGTGACTGGAGATGTTTTAGGATTATCCCCCTTCTCGAATGAGTCCAATTGACCCTTTCGAGTCCCATTCTTCATCGGTTTCTATCACGTTTACCCCTTCACCCCTCTAATCTAGGAGAGGATTGTTACGGACATTGGGTGCAGCCTCCTTTACCTGTATGACTTTGGTGTCAATTAATGTCTGAATCTTATCCTTCAAAGTACGACACTCATCAATAGTATGACCTTTCATGCCTGAGTGATAGGCACATGTCTTATTTGGGTTAATCCACTGGGAAGAGTTTTCCATAGCAACAGCGGGAATGGGAGTGACATAACCAGTAGCCTTTAGCCGCTCGTATAGTTAGTTTATGGGTTCAGCAATTGGAGTGTATTGTCTGGGTGGTCTGCAGTCGAAATTTGGTCTTGGTGTTTGGTAATTTTGGCGGGCTAGTGGCGAGTGGTAGTATGCTGGTTGGTTGTTATTGGTATGGTAAGTGGCGGCAGGTTGTTGGTATCTGGGAGGTGAAGGTTGATATATGTGTGGAGGTATTTGGTATGTGATAAGAGACTTTGGAACTTGGGCTACCATTACTGCACCCACTTCTTTCTTCTTGGAGATACCTCCTGACTGCAAAGCTTTATTTGTGGCTTGGAGTGCTTCAAAGTTTGTCACCATTCCGCTTTTGGTCCCTTCTTCTATTCTTTCTCCCAACTTGATGATGTCAGAAAATTTATGGTTTTCAATAACCATCAACCTTTCATAGTATTGTGGGTCTTGAGCTCAGATGAAGAACTTATTCATTTGTTCTTCTTCAAGTGCCGGCCTTACTTTTGCGGCTTCAGACCTCCATCGAGTAGCATACTCGTGGAAGGTTTTCGTTGGTTTCTAATTGAGATTTTGAATGTAGAAAATGTCAGGTGCGTTTTCTATGTTAAACCTGAATAGATCCATGAAATCGGACACCATGCTCACCCAATTAACCCACTTCTTTGGGTTTTGACCGATGTACCAAGACAGAGCATCTCTAGTGAGGCTCCTTATGAACAACTTCACATGGATTCGTTCATCTTTTCCAACTCCTACCAACTTGTCACAATATGTTCTTAGATGCACCTTCGGAACACCAGTTCTATCGAACATTTCAAACTTAGGAGGTTTGTAACCCTCTGGCAGTTCTACATCTGGCTGAATACACAAATCCTCATAATTCAAACCCTCAATGCCTTTTCCACCTTCGACACTTTGAATTCTACCAGTAAACTTCTTGAGTTCTTCCCCCATGTTCTTGATGAGCATGTCTTTCTCGGCGGATTCGGGTATATCTAAGGTCTGTTGTGGGGTATGGGGCAAAGTTTCAACATATATGGCATTGCTTTGATGGACTCCTGGAATCTGGGGGTAATGGTGGTCATTGATTGAGTTTTGGGGATCAGGGGTAGGCTGTGGTACATTCAGAGGAGTGTGATAAGTAGTGGTTTGTGGATATTGAGTTAGATGGTGATGGTGTTGTGGAGGGGTAGGTACTGGTGGAGGGTTGTGGTTTTGAGGAGGTGTGGCATATTGATGTGGTGCGGGAAGATTTGGTGGTGGGTCTTGTATGTTTTGGGGAGGTACCTGGTTTTGGGCATTTGTGTTTTCTTGGTTGATATCAGGGGCGTTTAGGGTGAGGGAGAGGTTTGCCAAGTTCCGGACCTGCTCAAGCTCCCCTTGTAGCTCCAATATTTTTTGTTCCAGACGTAGGACCAAATCATTCTATGCTGGCATACTCTGGTCGTCTGAAATTTCAACGTTCTCTGCATTGTCTTTTCTGATACCGCTTAAATCATCCATTTTTCCTTTCCCTTTGCTTTTGCCTTTAGGATTACTTGGTGGAGGAGGAGGTGGAGGACCTCTGGATTTAGTATGATATGAGGATGATGCCAGTATGCACGAACCAACCTTGGGGAATGGGAATAATCAAAAGAAAGAAAAACAAAAGGTAACCAAGTCAGTAAGGAATATTAAAAGAGTGTTTGCGATATTAAAACATGTTTCACAAAGTCAGGTAATAATTCGCGTCCTAATTTGGGGACCTCATTGGGCCCGAGGTAGGCCTAAGCAACATATAGACTTGGAGACAACTTATGTCAATAATTGCGTCATTTCATTACTGCAAAAATGAGTCAAATCCTTACTAAAACGACAATAATAAGAAAGATACTAATGGCATTTGCCTTATTACATTCGAAATCTAAAGCTAATCTAAAAGGCAGTAAAGAACATCATTTCCTAATCTACTTGGTCCCAGAAGGACCTTCCCCATTCTTGGCTCTCTTGACTCCATCAATCAGATTCCCTAGGTCATGCATATCCAACAACAGGTAAGCCTTTGCTAAATGCCCCCCTTCATTTCCATTCGTGTTCTAACAATTTGAAAGCCTCTTTCTCATCTTTCCCTCAAGCTTCATCAACCCTTACTCCAAATTTTTTAATCTTTCTGTTGATTTAGTGGCGGTTTCCCTCCATTTGTTAATTGCTTCCATATCCACTTTGTGTTGTTCCAAATGCCTAGCTTTAGACTTGAAAGCCCTCTTACGCAGCATCCTATACTTGACTTGTGCTTCAGCAGCAGCATCTATAACCCTATTTTTCAGATTAATCCTTGGCTTGACATCTCCCGCTATATCATCTACCAACAATAATGGGTAGAAGTATACATGGCCGGCATGATACTTGTCTGGCTCGATAGTATCTTTCTCCACAATGACCTTTTGATTCAACATATGTTGTGCCTCGAACTTGAACGGAATGATGTTCCCTTTAAAATCGGCTTTGTATTGGACCATGTTGGAAACCTTCTTTCCCCATTACCCTTATAGGAGCATAAGGATAGATTCCTCTTAACCCGATCAGAACTAGATGAGTAGTTTCTCTTGGCCTGATGATGAACTCGCTGCTAGGGAACCATTCGAACATCCAATGTAGCTTTTCGTCAGTCAAATTGCTGAAAAGACGCACCCAGCTCACAGCACTTCCAGGTTGCGCAAACCTATCTAGGATAAATGTCATTCTTTTTGGATGATGGTAGGCTATGTATTCATTCAATGGTCTTCGCAGAAGCTCTTGATGATATTTACCTCTCTGGAAATGTTCTAATAACCAAACCTGCATCAACAAATTACAGCCCTCAAAGTGTCCATACCCATGCTTGTATCGATCTAGAGCGCGGTACATTTCGGCCAAGATCATGGGGATGATAGTGTAAGTTTGTCCCTCAATTCCTTCTATCAGAGTCCTAGCGACCATGGCTAAGCGAGTGTGGATCCTTCCCCCTTTCATCGGAAATATCAGCAACCCCAAGAAATAGACAATGAACACAAAAACTCGACGGTGTGTCCAACCCAAGGAAGTAATGGCAAGTTCATCATGGTGAAGGCGATATGACTTGCTATGCCCATAACATTCATAAAGGAATTCAAATGGGATGTATGACTTCTTCAAACAAAGCAACTCATCATTTTTCTTGAAACCTAGCATTTTCAGAAAACCGCGAGGGGTGCGATTCCTTGGAACTAATAACCCTAGACTATCCCACGTCAGCTTAGCGAAACCTCCTATTTCCTCTAAGAGAGGAGTCATTTCTATGTTACCGAAGCGGAAGACAACTTTTTTCTCATCCCAAAACATAGTGGCAGCCTCAATCAATATCCTATTTGGCCGAATGTCCAATAAGGAAGGTAAATTACCAAGGATATTTTTCACATGATTCTTGTCACTAGGTGAAAGGTTCTTCCACTAATCAAGCAGCAAAGGTGGGATATTTTGGACCATGCCGAACCTGGGGACTTCGTGCTTCATTTTCTGCAAACAAATAGAGTTAGCCCTTTCCCCCTCCAGATTTGACTATTTACACACTAATGATCAACATATTGGCCTATTTTCTCCAAGTAATGCACATAACGTGATTGTGTCCATTGGGATTGTGGAAATCCCGTCGGACTTTGGACAAGGCTTATCTTAGCGGGCTATAACATTAGCAACGTTCTAACCCGTACTAGGTTTAACATGATGCATGTACATTTAATGTTGGAGTGAGGTTTCTAGAATGGCCTAGACTGGTACTCCCAAGTGGACAACTTGAGAGGGAAAGGTACGGGACCGTCGACTGCACCGCTGATCGACTAGTCTACCGCAAATAAGCCTTTCTGATTTAAAAGGGTAATTTTGGAAGAGTGCGGACACTCATCAAGCGCCACTATGTTGATAATTGGCATGAGTGGAGTATGATGTGGAGCATGCTTTATACAGAGATAATAACACATTGCCAAGTATTTGCATGTAAAAAGCGGTAAATACAGTATTAAGGTGAAACATGAAAAATATAAAATAAAGACAAAGGAAGAAGTTAGTCCGTGGAATATATGCGAGAATGTAATAAAGCAAACAAGGGAGTAGGGACGGGAGAGACATGATGTAGCAATCTTTAAACAAATGAAGAGCAGTTTAGAGCAAATAGAGGTGAATAGGAAAGAGATATGCATGTTATAACCAATCTAAGCAAAGGAAGGTGGAGCAGGAAAGGGATGTGCATATTACAACGAATTTATACAAATAAAAGGAAAATGGGAGAGAGATGTGCATGTAGTAGCAAATAAAAACGGAAAAGGGAAGCGTATTTATATTAAAGAAGACTAATCCATATAAGCCAAATTCGTTATGGTAAGAGCCTAAGTGTAAGTTCTCCAGCTGAGTCGTCGTGTTGTCGCGCCCTATTTTCTTCACGAAAAGCGGGCTTCGACGTGTGACGACTCTTTTAAAGGAAGATATTAAAAGAGAAGAGTCGCCACCTAACAATTTTTAAGGTACGTTAGGGCACCTATTTGCATATAACTCTGTTTTAACTAGTCAATGCCACCAAAGATCAGGTAAGGGCTCAAGTTACCTCAAAGAGAAGGTGTTAGGCACTCCTCGAGGTCCACAACTGTGGGTCTCGACTGAACTTAAATTATATGGATTAGTCTATGTGATCAGGTAAGCAAAGAGAGTACAAAATCTAAGAATGTAATTACAAAGAAATCTTGAATAGGGAGGTACAACTATTCTACCATATTTGTGAAGATGACCATCATGCACCTTTGGAATGTGGTTGGTGCATTGCATAGGCCAAACAACATTCTTCAAAAGGCATAGATGCCATGCGGACAGGTGAACAGCATTTTCTCTCTATCCTCTAGGGAAATAGAGATTTGGTCATACCCCTGAGTATCCATTCAGGAAGCAAAAATGGGACCTCCCCACCAATCTATCTAGCATATGATCAATGAATGGTCGTAGAAAATGGTCTTTTCGGGTGACCTTGTTCAATCTTCTGTAATCCATACAGAATTTCCATCCCGTGACTGTTCTTGTTGAGATCAACTCATTGTTCTCATTTTGCGCTACCGTCATTCCACCCTTCTTTGGCACACACTGAACTGGGTTGACCCAGTTGTTGTCAGATATAGGGAAGATGATTCCCACATCTAACCACTTGATCACTTCTTTCTTTACCACTTATTCCATGTTGGGGTTCAACCTTTTTTGATGTTCTCTGGAAGGTTTGTGCCCATCTTCCAGTAGAATCTTATGCATACAAAATATTGGACCGATACCCTTTATGTCTATAATGGTCCACCCAATTGCAATCTTGCTCTCCTTCAAAACCTGCAAAAGTTATTATACATGCACATCTAACAAACCAGATGAGATAATAACAGGTAATGTCGAACTAGGCCCTAAGAAAGCATACTTAAGGTGAGACTATAATGGTTTTAGCTCCACCTGTGGTGGCTCTTCAATTGATAGCTTAGATGGAGGGGTCTTTCTTTCTTTTAAGTGTAAAGGCTTGAATTCGAGCTCTCTTTTCCAGTATCCTTGGCCTTCAAGGGACAAAACCCACTCCTCCAAGTCCTCACAATCTACCTCTTCTAAGTTCATCAGGTAGGCTAGGATGGGGTCTTTTGCATTCAGTGCCTCATCTTCCTCCTTCATAATCACATCCACAACTTCAATCAGAGAGTAATTAGCAAACTCACTGGGTCACCTCATAGACTTTTGCTCATTGAACGTTATTTCTTCATCGTTCAGTCTCATCTTTAGCTCCCTAGTTTCATAATCAATCAGAGCTCTCCCTGTGGCCAAGAATGGCCTTCCCAAAGTTATGGGAATCTTTTCAATAACCTGGCAGTCCAAAGTGACAAAATCTGTCGGAAACACAAATTTTCCAACCTACACAAGTACATCATCAAGTATACCTGATGGCTTTTTCACCGTTCAGTCAGCTAGCTATAGTAACATGGATGTGGGTCTTTCATTTCCAATGCCTAACCTTTTATAGATAGACAAGGGCATCATGTTTATGCCTTCCCCCAAATTACACAATGCTTTAGCAAAAGCATAGTTGCTTATGGTGCACGGAATTGTGAAACTCCCTAGGTCGGATAGCTTCTCAGCTATGGATCCTGTCACGATAGCACTACAGGTCTGAGTCAGTGTAACAGTTGCCAAGTCTTGAAAGTCGAACTTGCGAGACATCAAGTCCTTCATCATTTTTGAATAACCGGGCATCTCCCTCAAGGCACCAATCAATGGGATGTTCACCTGAATCTGCTTCAACATCTCCATGAATTTCTTATATTGCTCATCCTTCTGATATTTGGCCAACCTGTGCAGGAAGTCGCTTCTTTCCTGTGGCTTAAGTTAGATCCCGATCAAACACTTTTTTTAATGCCTTCTCTTGCACTCTCTTAATCTCCTTTGCAACCTCATTTTATTTGTTTAGTTCCTCTTAGTCTGGATGCACTCTTACTTCTATTAGCTCAGTTGACTCATCTACCTCAATTGGTACTGGAACAAGTATCTCAGTTGGTCGGCTCTAGAGAGCAATTTCTTACTCTAGATCAAGATCTCTACAATTTCTCAGACTTACAACCATCATCTGCTTTGGGCCCTGCTCCTTCGGATTGATATGTGTGTCTACAGGTAATGCCCCTGGAGGACGATTATTAACAGCCATGGATATCTGCCCTAACTAAACCTCAATGCCCTTGATTGCTGAGTCATGTGATACTACCTTTTCTTGCAACTGGTGGACCCTTTCTTCCATCTTCCCACTAGACCCAATGAGCAGTTGCGGCATTCCATTAATTTCGAACAACTCGTCATCTTGTCTCTCTATCTGTTGTTGTTGAGGTTGTTGATAACCTAACTGATGATTCTGCTGATTGTATCCATGTTGCCTTTCATACGGTACAACTTGACCCTGTGGTCATATAGTTCCAAGATTATTATTGTTATTGTTGTACTGCTAATGTGATGGTCTATACTGGTGATTTTGTTGTCCCCAATTCTGCCCACCTTGTCTCTGTCCCCCAAAGTTGCTCACATAGTTCTGATTCTCTTGGTAGTTCAGGCCGTCACTTTCACCACTTCACGAGCACACATATGATTGGTTTATGCATGGTGTGCATAATCCTCTATTAGTAGTATCAACAATGTGTACATGTTTTTTTGGCTTGATTTATCAATCTTCTCGGTGAGGATAGTCATTTGAGTCATCAGAGTGGCCATATTCTTGGCTATGGAGTTGTTCGGGTCCAGCGCTACTGAGTGAACCACAGGGGTGATTGCAGTGTCTCTTGTCATCCATCATGAGATTTGAGCCATTTTATCAAGTAGAACCTTACACTCTTTGAATGATTTTCTCAAACATGCTCCACCTGTTGAAGCATCAATGTTGGCTTTCAAGTTGTCTGTCAATCCCATGTAAAACATTTGTTCCAACATCTGACCCAGAATTCCATTGTGTGGACACTTAACCAGCATCCCTTTGAATCTCTCCCACATCTCTTGCAATGTTTCCACTGGTTTCTGCCTGAAGCTCAATATCTCATCAACTTGCTTGGTAGTCTTATTAGGCGGGTAGAATTTGTTCAAAAAATGCTTGATTAATTCCTCCCGAGTAGTGATGGAGTTTATGGGGAGTGAATTAAGCCAAGTCTGAGACTTTCCTGTCACTGAGAATGGAAACAACAACACCAACAACAACCCGATTGCTTTCGGTGTCACATTTGATTGCCTTTTCATGACACAAATCGATAGGAAATTTTTCAGATGCTGATGTGGATCTTCAATATAAGACCCCAAGAACAGTCCCTTGTTCTGCAACAAATGTAGCATGTTTTTTGTGATTTAAAATGATTTCGCTTGTATCTGAGGGACTGAAATTGCGGTTGCCAGATTTTTAGTTATGGGACCCAATCATATAAGGCTGCTTCTGGCACAAGAGGTGACACACCCTAATTGTTTGGGTCATTCCTATTACTTCTATTGTTTTGATTGTCTATGACATCACCCATGTCTAATTCACTTTGTTCTCTTGGGTGTTGTTGTCATCTATCTTTCCTGTTCGCACGATTTATTACCTTGAAAGCTTTCTCAGGATCCGGTAATGCTTCGTACAATTCACCAGTTCTTGAGGAGTTTCTAAGTATGCACCTGTAATGCACAAGACAACAAACGTTAGAGTTTCGATGTAATGAAACTAAAGTCAAGAAAGTTGATTGAACTAAGAATCCTAGCAATTCTTCTTTCTATAATTAATAACACCGTTAATTCGCCGGTAATGGTGCCAAAATTTGATCATGCCCAACTATGCCTCCTAAGAGGTCTAGCGGTCGTTGCAAATATAATCCGGTTTACAAGTCCGGAGTCGAAAACCACGAGAAATTAACCTACTAATCACAACCACTAATTTCGCAAGAATTCAAGTAATCAACCTTACAAAATATTGAATGATGAGTTGATTGTTTACTAACTACAAGCAAGGTAATTAAAAAGCTGTAATTTTATTACTAGCGAAGAAAATGTTGTAGACAAGATTGGAAAAGTTTAGGGTTTTGATTTCCCCAATTGTCGGAATCTCCCCTGCTACATTTCCTATAAATTCGCCCATTTATTCTCTACCGATCGTGAGTACTTTGAGTGTCGTAGCTCTCTCTAGAGCAACTATCACAATTTACTAGATGTATTCTCTCGAACTACGCTAGCTAGCACTAATTCACAGCTCACTACGATCGCACCAAGGTTTCGTTATCTCTAATCTCGCCTTTAGACCCTCCATATTGATCTCTCAAATACGTTAGGAGTAGTGTTGTTCAACAACTACCTAAATGCATAATCTCTCTCGAGCAGTACACACTAAATAGGCACAGTCAATTGAGGGGACTTCAACCAACAACAATAATAATATAGTTGAACAAGTAGAGAAAGGTAAATGGCAAATTTATATTAAACGTGGTGAAAAAATCATCCTTCAATAAGTTCCATCAAACCCTAGATGAGAATTTAGCTACTCATTGTTGTTTGCACAAATATAAGACTATAATTCATAGCAATTCAAAATAGGAAGAAAGAGAAAACAAAACATGAAGTTGAATCCTTCTCCTTGCTCCAAGCGTATTCTTGCCTCTTCCAAAGTTTGCTCTCCTCAAAAAGTAGCTAACTCTCATATTTATATGATTTAGGTTGAGTTGGGCCGAATTTGGCTTCTCCTAATTCGGGTTGGAAAAGCTAAATTTTTTTGCTCCGGTCCCAGTCTGGCGAAGTGAACCTCGCTTTGTTGTCCGGGACTTTTCTCTTCAGCTCTTTTTTCACCAATTTTCTCCCATTTGATCCTTTTCCGTGCATGTTTGTTCCTACACATAAGAAACATGTAATGGGCATATTTTCACTTCAAAAGCGGTGTGAACTCATACAACTCACACATTAAGTAACACACAAACACACTCAAAACATGCACTTTTCACCGTTTATCAAATCCCAATTATTTATTTGAGCATAACCTCGATAGTTAAAGTACTTCCATGAAATGGAAAACTTCGGACCCTAGTGTGTGAATTAGGCTAACAATGAAGGAGATGGCACGAACTAGTACTATGTCTAAATGCATGAGAACAACCCGGCAATAAAAGAATATCATGTGATGACAATTTCATCTAAGAGTAGCTCCACAATAAAAGAAATCATATAATGATAAAAGTGATAACAACTCCAAATAAAAGCATATAAGAGCAACCTCGACAAGTAAAGAGTGTGACATGTAATGACAACTTGAAATAAAGCATGTGATAGTATACATGACGAATAAAATATATAACATGTGCTAGCAATTCCAAATAAGTACATAAAAGAAGCCTAAGAGGCTAGACTGGTCAATTTCCACATATAAGCCCGAGTACGTACTCGTCATCTCGCGTATACGGCTTTCACATGATACAAATAGCACAAATGACTCAAATCCTAAGGGGTAATTCCCCCACACAAAGTTAGGCAAGACACTTACCTCAAAGAAGCTAGATCGATATTCTAAAATGACCTTCTCGTGTGAAACAAATTTCGGACGGCTCAAATCTAGCCTAAATAACTTAATAATATAAATAAAAACTATAGGAAACAATTTCGGATAATAAAGCTTCGATCTTTAATAAAAATTAAAAAGTCAACCCAAAAGGTCAACCCTATGATCGCACCTTGGAACCCGACCAAATTTATAAAATCCGAACATACATTCCGATACGAGTCCAACCATACCAAAATTATCCAATTTCGACATCGAATCGTCATTCAAATCATCATTTTATATTTTTGAAAGTTTTCACAAAATTCCCATTTTTTCCCAACTCAAACCTCTAATTTAATGATAGAAAAAAAAAGATGGAATCATAAAATAAAATTAAATTCGGGTAAAGAACACTTACCCCAAACCAACACGTGCAAAATCCCTCAAACATTGCTCAAATCTGAGGACTACCACTCAAGATATGATAAAAATGGCCAAACACTCCAAATAGAGTTATTATATTCTGCCTAGTGAATTATACATCATGATCGCAGAACATCCTTCACGATCGCGAAGAGAAAAAAACCTTCAGTTGCCAAAACGTTCTTCGCTCCAAAAATTGATCACGTCCAAAACACACCTCAAAAGAGATAGGAAACGGTCGTTTGCAATAATAGAAATCCAACTAAGAGTCAGGGTCGAATCCACAGGAAGCTAAGATGGGGGTTAGGGATATATATTTCATTGTGAGTGATTGAATTATCTAGATTACACTTCCACACAAAGATTTATTTTTTATTTCTAATTTTACTCTATTGATTGCAAAATAAAGGAAGAAGACGACAGAAAATTGTTCTTAAGGTTTTTTCAAATGGATAAAAAGCTTAGGGGGTTGTGACTATTACCTAGGTGTTTGCCTAATGGGATAAAGACTTTAATGCTTGTTTCGTTGATTGGGGTGTATTATAGCTATCAACTCTAATTTACCCACTCAGTACCTCTTGGTCAAAGAGTGGTTTTGCCCAATTTGGCTTTCTCAAGACCAAATGGGTATCACCCAAAATAGTTGATAAGAGCTCAAGTCGGGTTATGGCTATCTCTAGGTTGAACCCTTTAATTGGGTTAATCAATCTCTCAATTGACCCATTTTTTTATTGGCTAAGTTATCCTAGACTAAGTCTCTCTTTCTCAAGTAGAGACTAGTCAAATAGGCATGAACTAATGCTTGCAACCATTAATTCCACAATTAAAGCATGAACAAAGCTAAATACCCAATCATAAACAAGTACTAAATTAGATACCCATAAGGTTTACACACTAGGGTTGGGTCACAATCCTAGTAGAAATCTAACTACTCATAATTAGGTTTGAAGAAAATAGAGAAGAAGAACTAATTAAACTCATAGTGGAAGCTAAAAATGATTAAGTCTATTATAAATACACCAAAGCAAAGTAAAAACTTCCTAAAATAGAAAAGAAAAATGGCTACAGCAACTTCAGAGGTTTAAACTTGACCTAATTTTATGAAACTTGTCTATTTATACAAGGCTGAAAATCTCGGACAAAAATGCCCATCGGGAGGTTCTGCGGCCGCACAATTCCATGTGTGGTCCGCAGATTTCTTCATCTAGAAGGAGCTGGAGTTCTGCGGTCGCACAATTCTGAATTGCGGCCGCACATTTTTAGACTGCGGCCGCAAGGCAACTATTCTGTGGTCCGCAGATTTAGGACTGCGGTAGCACAATTCACTGGGGCTCTGAATTTGGTCTTTTTGCATACTCTCTAATCTTCAACTCTTAGCCCAGCTTTGTAGCCCGTACAATTCATGTGCGGTCCGCAATGTGCGCAAATGTCTGCTACTTTTCCTTCTTTGTTTGCGGCCGCAGATGGAATTCTGCGGCCCGCAATTTCTTCTGCTGCCGTAGAATTCCTTTTGCGGACCGCACATTTGTGCTTCCGCGGCCTTTATTATCTTGTACTTCGGACTACTCCTTTTTGAGTCGAGTTTCATCTCGGGAGACCAACTTTCAGCATTCCTACAATTTTGCATAATTTCATTAGTTTTGGGAATATAATCCAATGCATTTAGACTGAAACAAAAGGTAAGAGGCGCTAATAAGCAATCAAAATCCCCACTTATCAGAACGCAACATAAAGGTCATGAACGCGGTGACCAAGATCATCAGACTTTATGCAAACGCGTCTATGTACTCGCAAACGCGAAGAGAAATAATGCATGATGCCCTTCCTACTTTACCTATGCGCTATCGCGGACCACTGTATGCGAACGCGAAGACAAAAGTCTTCCAACCTTCGCGAACGCGATCTCCTATTCACGAACGCGAAGAATAATTACTGCATGCCTCCAAATTAGACTACATGAACACGATGAAGAAAAACCAGATAACGGAACCATCATTCCAAAACATAATAAAAATGGTCCGTGTCCCATCCAAAACACATCTGGGGTCCCCGAGACCCCGTCCAAACATACCAATAAGTTCCATAACATAACGCAGACCTGCTCGAGGCCTCAAATCACATCAAACAATATCAAAACTATGAATCACACCTCAAATCGAACTTAATGAACTTTCAACTTCTACAACCCGCGCTGAATCATATCAAATCAATCTGGAATGACGTTAAATTTTACATGCAAGTCTCAAATGACATAACTAGGTAATACAACTTTTAGAATCTCAATCGGAGGCCGATATCAACAAAGTCAACTCCCGGTCAAACCTCTTAACTTTCCAAGCCTTCAACTTTTCAACTTTTGCCAAAATGCATCAAATTAACCTGCGGACCTCCAAATCCGTACATATGCCTGAGTCCAAAATCACTATACGAAACTATTGAAAATATCAAAATACTCTTCTGGAGTAGTCTACACAAAGTCAAACTCTGGTCAACCCTTTTCACTTAAACTTCTAAAATAAGAATCATCCTTCCAAATCAATCCCGAATCATTTGAAATCCAAACTCGACCACACACGTCATAATACATAATACGAATCTGGTCGAGACCTTACACCACCGAACGGGATGCGACCGATCGGGTCGTTATAACTATCAACCAACACTACCACCAGCCACTATCCAGTCAACCTACAACAACCACTATTAGCTATCGTCACCACCAACCACTATATAATTCTAAAAACTATTTTATTAATAAAGTTTTAAATTAATTAGTACTATTTGATTTAAATTTATACTTATTAATTTTTGAATAAAGACAAGTTTTACACAATCAAATGTAGAGAAAACAATAGTCTTAGTTATTCAATATTCAGATCTTAGTATAACATCTTAATATTCAAATGTGTATTCAGATTCAGACATTCTAATCTTAATACACATATTAATATACAGATGTATATTCAAATTCAGACATTTATTCAAATTCAGACGTCTTAATGTTAATAAAAACAAATGAGGCTTAATTGAATTCCTCTATTGAAAATTTTCCGCCTTTAATCAGCGGACTTGGAATCGATTTTTATAAATGAATCAATACTAATAACAAACCTAGTATATTTTTATAAGTGGGGTATGAGAAAGATATATGTACGCAAACCTTACCCCTACCTTTAAAAAGGCAGAGAGGTTATTTCTAGTAGACTCTTGGCTTGGGAAAGATAAAGGGAAGGGGCAATGACAATGACAAGGTAACCAATCAGAAATCAAGTGAACACAAAACTAACTCTAGGTAGTGCAATTAGAAAAGCGAAGCAAAGGCAACAACAAGTAATAGCAGAAGTCTAGAAATATAAAAATACACGAAAGACACTAAGTGATGTACTAAAACGTATGTAACAAACAATGACAACACTAGGCTACCTAACCCTCTACCATAATCCTCAACATTCACCCCTTCTTATTCATGGTCATGTCCTCAGTAAGTTGGAGCAACGCCATATCATGCCTAATCACCTCTCTCCAATACTTTTTGGCCTGCCTCTACCTCTTCGTTGGTCCTCCAAGGCCAACCTCTCACACCTCATCACTGGTACATTTGTGCCTCTCCTCTTCACATGCTTGAACCATCATAGTCTCGCCTCCCGCATCTTTTCCTCCACAGAGGCTACGCCCACCTTCTATCGGATAACTTAATTTCTAATTCTTTCTAAACTGGTATGCCCGCACATCCATTTCGACATTCTCATTTCAGCCACCTTCATCTTTTTTACATGGGAGTTCTTGACTAGCCAACACTCCACTCCATACAACATAATCGGTTTGACCGTCGCTCTATAAAACTTCCCTTTAAGTCTAGGTGGCACATTCTTTTCATACAAGACACCGGTTGCGAGCCTCCGTTTCATACATCGCGCCCCAATACTCATAAAATAATCAACATTTAAGCAACTTATAGCCTAATATAGATACTGTTTAAGAAAATTATTGCGTAGACTCCATGTAATATCCGTCATGTGATTGGAAGTAGTAAATACATGGTATTTTGATGGATAATTAATATCACAGTAATGAAGTTTTTTTACTTTTCACAGTAATTAAAAAAGTCCCATGCGTATTTTGTCAGTCATAAACAAAGACCTTGACTTTCGTGACCAACACCAATATTCTTCATTTGAATATACTTTGGCCACTTGACTTGGTCGCTTTTGTTTTCGCATTTTCCAAACTACTACTACTATCATTGTCAGACAAGTTAAAATTCTACATATCCATATCAAATATTCTCAATTAATGTGATACTTTTTCTAGTCGATTTAAAAATATGTAATATTTTTATTTGAAAATAATTATCTGTATAATTCTTATTTTATTCTTAATAAATTGATGTACGACCGCATAAATATTTATAATTTATTTTAAATCATAAATTTTGACCTTACTTTTTAAATTTCATGTCGAGTCAAACATTAAACACTGAAACATAAAATAGACTGGGGAATATCTTAGCAGTAATTAAATAAAGAACACCGTATCTGATTAAGGAAGCTTAATATCTGCAAGTCAAAGTAATGCACCTTCTTTTGTCACATTTCGTAACAAGCCAAAACTATTATGCATCTTCTTCTACATCTTATAACCATAATCTTCCAAAGCGACGGCGCGGTATGCCTTTTTTATTTCGTCCAGAGTATATGCCCTCTACCTATAAATGCAGCTCTCCTTTAATAATATTATATCTGTACAAATTTAAAAAATGGGGGCTCTCACTAAACTCTACCTTCATTTCCAGTATCTTATCACCATTTTCTTCTGTTCATGGCTCCCTCAAGTATAAAAATTCATTTTGTTAGTTACTTTTGTTTTATTGAATACATACAGACAAAGACAGCTCGCGAGAAACAGGTGCAAGGAAAGTATATATAGACGAGAAGAGCTCCAAATTTGTTTACAGAAGATCAATTAAAAAGTTAATTATGGGATTATCAGATGGAAAAGAGCCACTTGAATGTGCGATTTGCATATCAGAATTCAAGTATGGAGATAAGGGTAGAAAGCTTGAGAATTGCGGTCGTATGTTCCATGAAAACTGTTTGGGAAAATGGCTAATGCATGGGAATGGACAATCGACTTGTCCACTTTGTCGAGGTATTATAATATTGGAAAATATATTTGAGAAACAGATAAAAGATGAAGATGAAGGACAAACGAAAAATAACTTTGAGGAAGAGTTAGCTATGCTTTTGCTATCTAGTTTGAGTTGTAGTACGTAGTTGTTGGCAACGGTGTTAAAGTCCCAAAATTTTATTTGTTTCACTAATCCCTCGTGTGGTAAGGTTCATAATAAGAGGGCCAAAAGCGCTTAACTTTGACCGTCAATTTAGACATAAATTTTTCAGTTTATGAAAATACAACAACAACCACAACGAAAACTCAGTGAAATCTTACTAGTGGGATGGGAGGGTAGTTCAACAACTCAGTGAAATTCACAAGTCATATTAATTTTTAGTTGAATATATTTATAAAATATTTGAGAAAAACGTAGTTAAAAAAGAGCCACTTTAACTTTCCAAATTAATACTCCTTAGTATATTTATATTTTAAACTAAATTTCTTCTTGAAAATAGTTCAAAGCCTAATTTGCTGAAGTAGTTTCACAGTATTAATTTTAGAAAAAACGCATAAGAAACCCACAAATCTTTGAATAAATAACTACGTAGAACATAAAGAATTGCTAGAAATTTAAAAGATGACATTCTAAAGGGAATCTTACATAAATATTCCAAAAAAGTTTTAATTTATCAACCTATAGCCATTAACCGTAAACTTACCAAAACTAGTCAAGCACATATAAAAATTAAAAAACCAAAGAAATAAGGTCCTTTCTCTCCAAGAATCATACACAAAGATCTCCTTCCATATTTTCAAGCGTGATCAGAAACATTAGATGCAAGACGGAAAGGAAATTTTATGGATGAGATAGCAAAAAATACTGTAATACAATATATATATATATATATATATATATATATATATATATATATATATAGAAGATTCAAAAAATCTAAGCAAAAAGGGATATTTTTTCAATGGATATGGTTGAGATTCATTGAAAACATATAGATGAGTCAATATACAAAATTTAAGGAAGATTGAAGGTGATTTAGACTAATTTGGTATCAAAATTTGTAGTTAAAATCGAGTTTAATTTTTTTTTCTGCGACACATCTATCAAACAAGTATCACGCATGTATCTAACACATGTATACATGGATATACATGTGATACACATTTGATATATATGTGATACACAATTGATACACAGTATGATACACATATTATTTTTTTCATGTTCACCTTCTACTTCGAATTTTCAATTCAAACTACCTCAAAACTCCACTAAAGCATTCCAAAACTGAGATTCAAGCTCATTAATATGTATTCAATCTATTCTGATAACACACACCCAAAAGAAAGCAAAAATTTGACCTTTTTGGCTACAAATATCTAATTGACTAATATTAGTAATATTTTATGAATTAGCCATTTTTTATAATAAGTTACTTGTAAATGGACATTGCTCTAATTTCCCATTCCTTATTTTTTAAGAAGAAAAATGGACTTTGTGGTGAGTAGATAAGTACAACTGAATAAAAGCCTAATTTCTGAGAATGTATCTTTTTACTCTTTCTTTCCTTTCCTTTTTTCCTCCTTTCGGCTCTCTCCCCCTCTCAATTTACTAGTATATATCATACTAGGAATCCTAGCCAAAAGAGCCATATCCTGTCAATTTGGTAAAGAAATAAGACATAAAAGTCTACGAAAATATAATCACACCCTGCATGTTTTGCATATTAGTGTGTAAAATTTCAAATCATAGACCAATTGACTTCATTTGAAAAACTGATCAAATGGTCCTTAATGCATGGAATTTAGAGCCATACAAGGCGGGCTAGCCAGTTTTCGGACTGGTAATTGAAAAATAGCCAGCATTTTCAAAGTTATTGAAAAGAAGTTACTATTTTACTGTAACACGGAAAGTTCGAGCATAATATACTGGGGACTGTGCACCTGTGTATGAACTTCCAACATATTATGTTGGACCAGTATTTTATGCTCGAACTCCAGTATATTATGTTGAAAGTTCACATGTAAAAAATTCTAACTATAGTATATTATGCTGGAATATTTTTCGAATTTTGAATAGTTTTTTCGTTCAGATTTATCTTTACATGAAAAGAGGCTAAATTTCGATTACTTTTGAAACCGTGGCTATTTTTTAATTACCACTTATAAATCTGGTTATTTTTAAATTTACCCCTAATAAGGGTAGTTCGGGCTTTGCCTGGCCCCACATAAACAAAGCTATGCTATTATAAATTGAGGTATAGTGAGAATATTTGCAAGGAATGAGCTTGTGTCCAAAAGAGAAATAGAAAATTATAGGGTTACCACATAAGTGTTACTCTTTATAAGCCGTCTATTTCTAATATTTTATTATTTCAAGTCAGTAGCATTCTTTGGATATACAAACCAACAAATACAGAAACCATAATGCCAAAGTCTTCAAAAAACGGATTCTTATTCAAAGAGCGCATGACCGCATGGATAAGCTTCCACTAATTCGTCAATTTTGGATCCAAATTCGAGATGGTCTTCCGGCAGTACATGCTGATATGGATCTGTGCGAGATAGCAACAATTAGAATTGCTATCAACAATTATGATAAACTATTATATATGCCAAATCAACTCTAGCAACAGTGAAATAAATCTTGCCATTATATAATTAGAAGACATAATTGTAAGAATCAATTCCTAGTCAAAATACTTCTGGTTCAGGTTGATAATTCAGAAGCAGCAAAAATAAAACACATTTGATGTAGGCATGTATTAGTTACTTTAATGTGTAGGTAAACATTATGTTTAACCAAGGACTTAACAGACCACTTGTACAATACTCTGAAAATAGCGTATAGTGTACTTATGAGCATGGACATAGACAAGCTAGGTTAACCAATCATAGCACAGAATATTAAGGTTCAAATGACGGTTGCACAAGAAATAAAAAATAAAAGATAGTAGTAGTTATTCTTCATGACCATGCAAATGTAGATGTAGTAGCACATGTTTCACAACATATATGACATTTTTGGTTTAGAGTACAAGGATAATGAAATGGAATATACCGGCCAGTTCAACAGCTACTATAGTCATAAAAGCACCAGCAGACTGCCCGATAAACGTGATCATTGCGATGTTGCTGTGAATTACTTGGGGTTAATTCAGAGATGAATCTGAAAATATCAAACCTACCCACAGTCTAACAGCAACAATAGTTTTTTCTATATAGAGAACCCGTGACAAACAAATATCCAGTTTTACAATTCAATCAAAAAGAGAGAAACCTTAACGGGTTTAGAATCTAGCAGGTTCTGACATATAAAAACAACAACAAGGTTCTGTTCGTTGTTTAATTATGCAATTCCATCATTCTGTTGTACATAGTTTCTATAACTTTTCTTATTAGAATGTTAAAAGTTTGATTTCGTGAATGACACTTTACCGTAAACTGTTAAATGCTTTCTACTTTGATTGGTTATGCATATATTTTGTAACGACTCGACCCGTCGTTTTGAGCTTTAAGGTTTCGTTCAGTGGTTCGAGGTCTTGAGTGGCATCATATTTTATTTAATTATGCCTTGTATGCATGGTCGGATTTGATTTTCAGATGTTTCAGGATAAATTTGGATGAGTGATTCTCAGTTTAGAAGCTTAAGTTGAATATGTTGACCGACATTTGCCTTTTGTGAAAATGACATTAGAACGGTATTTTTATGGCTCTGATGAGTTCGTATTGTGATTTTGGACTTGGGTGTATGTCTGGAATCGAATTCGGAGGTCTGTAGGTTGATTGGTGTTGTTTTGCCGAAAATTGGCAACTTGAGGTTTAGAAGTTTGACCATAGATTGACATCATAGCTATCGTATTTGGATTTCTGTTTCGGGACTTGAAATTAGTCCGTTTTGTCCTTTGGAATATGTCCGCAAAGTTTGACAGCATTTCGAGTTGATTTGATAGGAATCGAGCGCGCGATTTGTTTTTAGAATTTTTTGAGTTTCATTGAAGATTTCATATGTTTTGGAGGTCTGATTCATGGTTTCGGATGTTGTTTTGATGGTTTGATCGATCGAGCGAGTTCATGTTATGTTATTAGACTTGAATTGATATTTGGCTTGGAGTTCCGAGGGTTCGGGTGAGTTTCGGACGTGTTTCAGAGTGTTTGGAAGAATTCTAATATTGCTCGTTTTTGCACAGGTGCTTCAGGTCTCGCATTTGCGACAACATCAAGGGTGTGAAGGTCTTCGCTTTTGCGATTAATTACTTGCATTTGTGGGGTTTGCATTTGCGACACTTCATAAAAGCTAAGGGACGAGATTTTAGTCTCATTTTTATATCTTTGAACCCTAGACATCATAGAGGCGATTTTTAAAGAAGATTTACTTCCCAAATTCATTGGTAAGTATCTTTAACAAGATTTCAATCAATTTCAACTACTTTTTCATGACTCTTAATATTAAATCCAAGAAATTCATGGTAGAAGTTAGGGGTTTTTGGTAGAATTTGGGGGGTTTGAAAAAATAGAGATTTAGACCTTAAATTGAGGTCGGATTTCGAAATAAATTGCATATCCGGGTTCGAGATTGAGTGTATAATCGGGTTTTGGCCTGAGTCTCGAGTTTGAACCAAGCGGGCACAGGGTTGACTTTTGTTTACTTTGGAAATTTTGGCCAAGATCGGCCCTTTATTGATTGAGGATGTTTCCTTTAGCATTATTTGATTTTGTTAGATGATAATTGACGAGGTGTCACGACCCAATTTCACCTATAGGTCGTGATGGTACCCAACATCGCAGTTAGGCAAGCCAACTAGTGAATTATGTAAATATTCAATTCTTTAAAAATTATCCGAGTAATTAAACTCTTTTTACGTGCAAGAATTTAAGAAAATATGAAAGATTTGGTAAATTAAAAACTAAGAAAATAATTAAATCCAAAATTCTACTAGTGTGTGCCAAGACTTGGTGTCACAAGCGTATGAGTATCTAATAGATTATACAAAATTTTAAATACTGTCTGAAATAAAATAGACAGAATAAATACAAGAAGAGCCATTAGTTATTGCTGAAATATTTACACATCTTAAATTGTAGTTACTAGTAGTTTCCTGTCTTTAATTCGTCCCAACTTAATTCGGTCTTCTTATAATGTTAGATTAGAACAATTTTTTTAATTCTTTGAGTGCCTTTGTAGACATTTTTCAAGCTACTTTGATAAGTAACTATTAAAATTCGTCATTTAACATTGAATAACTCATGAAATATAGTAGTTACTACATATTATTTATTTCAACTTATATTTAGAATTAAAAATGCTAAGAGAAACTGTATAAGTAGAAGAATACTCTAATTGGCAAACTCAATCAGGTAAAAAGTGTTAATTCAATTACCGTTAATAATTTCTATATCAGTTTGCTCGGTTGAAAAAGTTTTTCAAAACTAAATTAATAAAGTTCAACATAATAACAAAAGAGAGATTAAACAAATTGGTTAGACATTGACAATAATTAAAACTGATTATAACTTCTATAGATTTTGATAAATTATAAGAGTACAAAAAACAATTAAAAAAAATTAAGACCTCAGTTTTTATTTTTGCCTTAGGCCCAGTATTATGTGGAGTGGCCCCTGTATAGAATTACTGAATATTCGTCATGTGATTGGAAGCAATAAATACATGGTATTTTCATGGATAATGAATATCCCCAGTAATGAAGTTCTTTTACTTTTCACAGTAATTTAAAAAGTCCCGTGCGTACAGTCAGTCATAACCAAAGACCTTACTTGCGTGATCAACACCAATATTCTTCATTTGAATATACTTTTGGTCGCTTTTGTTTTCGCATTTTCTAAACTACTGCTACTACTATCATTGTCAGACAAATTAAAATTCTACATATCCATATCAAATATTCTCAATTAATGTGATACTTTTTCTAGTCTATTTTAAAAAATGTAATATTTTTTAATTGAAAATAATTATCGGTAGAATTCTTATTCTATTCTTAATAAATTGATGTACAAACACATAAATATTTATGATTTATTTTAAACCATAAATTTTGAAATTTTTTTTTCTTTTAAATTTTATATCGAGTCACACTGACACATAAAATGAGACCGGGGAATATCTTAGCACTAATTAAATAAAGAACACCATATCTGACTAAGGAAGCTTAATATCTGCAAGTCAAAGTAATGCACCTTCTTTTGTCACATTTCGTAACAAGCCAAAAATATTATGTATCTTCTTCTACATCTTATAACCATAATCTTCCAAAGTGACAGCGCGGTATGCCTTTTTTATTTCGTCCACAGTATATGCCCTCTACCTATAAATGCAGCTCTCCTTTAATAACATTATATCTGTACAAATTTAAAAAATGGGGGCTCTCACTAAACTCTACCTTCATTTCCAGTATCTTATCACCATTTTCTTCTGTTCATGGCTCCCTCAAGTATTAAAATTCATTTTATTAGTTACTTTTGTTTTATTGAATACATACAGACAAAGACAGCTCGCGAAAAACAGGTGCAAGGAAAGTATAGACGAGAAGAGCTCCAAATTTGTTTACAGAAGATCAATTAAAAAGTTAATTATGGGGTTATCAGATGGAAAAGAGCCACTTGAATGTGCGATTTGCATATCAGAATTCAAGTATGGAGATAAGGGTAGAAAGCTTGAGAATTGCAGTCATATGTTCCATGAAAACTGTTTGGGAAAATGGCTAATGCATGGGAATGGGCAATCGACTTGTCCACTTTGTCGAGATATTATAATATTGGAAAATATATTTGAGAAACAGATAAAAGATGAAGATGAAGGACAAACGAAGAATAGCTTTGAGGAAGAGTTAGCTATGCTTTTGCTATCTAGGTTGAGTTGTAGTAGTTGTTGGCAAAGGTGTTAAAGTCACAAACCTTCTGAATGGTTCAAAGGGCCTAACTTTGACTGTAAATTTAGACAAAAAACCCGTAAGTTTCTTTAAAATAAAATTTATTTATTTAAAAATTATATAAAATATTATGTAAGTTATAATAATTTTTAATAAAAAATATTTATAAAATATTTAAGAAAACATAGTAAATAAAGAGCCTCTTTGACTTTCCAAATTAATAGTAATAGTGCCACATTAATTAAAAAATAGTTCATAGCCTAATTTGCTGAAGTAGTACGGTTTGTGTTATAAATATATTATATTATGGATGTTCATTTAGTACTCCGTTGTAAATAAGCTTTCTGAAGAAGCTTATCCATATGAGATTGCGCCGTAAATATGTTTATCTATTTTGTACTCTATTGGAAATAAGCCTCCTAAAGAAGCTTATCTTTTCAATACCCCGTTATGGATAAACATTACCCCGGTAGAAGATTATCTATATCTGGTACAATAAGCTTATCCTTTCCGTACCCCGTTATGGATAAACATTACCTCCGGTAGAAGATTATCTATATCTGGTACAGTAGCAGATTACACAGCAGCTTGCTTTCTTCTATAAATAGAGAAGATTTCAGTTCATTATGTACATAAGTTTGAGGTTTGAATAATATATCAGTTTCTCTCTATACTTGTCTTTAATTTACAGTCTTTATTTCACAACACGTTATCAGCACGAGACTCTGCCATCTCGCACAAATACTTTGAAAGTATCAGAGGTATGAACTTTCCTTTTCTAAATAATGTCAAATCTTTCTAAACTTGAATTTGTAGCCACGGATATATCAGGCAAAAGCTATATGTCTTGGGTGCTTGATGCTGAAATTTATCTTGATGCGATGGATCTGGCAGACACCATCAAGGATAAAAATCAAGCATCAAACCAAGACCGTGCCAAAGAAATGATATTCCTACGCCATCACATTGATAAAGGCTTGAAAATGGAATATCTCACTATTAAAGATCCAGTCATACTGTGGAATAATTTAAAAGATAGATATGACCACCTGAAGATGGTCGTTCTTCCACAGGCACATTATGATTGGACATATCTAAGGCTATAAGATTTTAAATCTATCAGTGAGTATAATTCTGCTATGTTCAGAATTATTTCCCAATTGAAATTATGTGGTGATAATATTATTGAACGTGATATGTTGGAGAAAACTTTCACCACTTTTCATGCCTCGAATATGCTCCTGCAGCAGCAATATCGAGAGATGGGATTCAAAAGGTATTCATAACTTATCTCATATCTTCTTATAGCCGAGCAACATAATGGGGCTATTAATGAAAAACCATGAAAGTCGACCTACTGGTTCTTGTCTATTCCCTGAAGTGAATAAGACGAACTTCCACCAAGCTAAGCGTGGAAGAGGACATAGCCCCAATCGTAGTCATGGCCGTGGTCTGGGAAGAAACTCTAATCATGGTAATAATAATGCACCAAAGAACCCTCCTCACCATCAGTAGTGGAAAACGAAGGAACAAAATCATGAAGTGGTGCAAGCAGCAAAGACAGAAAATGCATGCTATAGATGTGGAGGAAAAGGGCACCGATCACGTACATGTCGTACGTCAAAGCACCTGGTTGAGCTGTATCAAGCCTCCCTGAAGAAGACAGAGAAAAATGCTGAAGCAAATTTTTTTTCTGAAGATAATTTAGACTTCATGCATTTGGATGTAGCTGATTACTTTGCACTCCCGGAAGGAGAAACATGTCATGTGATCGGTGATGAATCTGTAGAAATATAAATATTTTATTTTTTATTGTTTGTAGTAGATAGTATGGTTATGTAATTGTTGTATATAAATAAAAGGTATGCTTTGATAATGATATTTACTATCATATTTATTTTGTTTATGTCATTTTAAAGAATATGGATAATCCTCAAATTATGTTTGGATCAAAGACCAATCATGAAGATATTTGTGTAATTGACTGTGGAACAATTCATGCCATATTCAAAGATCAGAAATACTTTTCTTATTTACATAAGGAAAAATCGAATGTTTCAACAATTTTTGGTAATATAAGTTTAATTGAAGGCTCCGGAA
Source organism: Nicotiana tabacum (assembly GCF_000715075.1). NCBI lineage: Eukaryota > Viridiplantae > Streptophyta > Magnoliopsida > Solanales > Solanaceae > Nicotiana > Nicotiana tabacum. The sequence goes on along the minus strand of NC_134094.1, from coordinate 108,355,362 downwards.
GAGGCACTATATTTATGTCTAAGGGAACAAAACTTATAATAGATAATGCATTATTCTCCTCCAAGTCCCAAAGAAACTTGTTGAGTTTTATAGATATCCGCCGAAATGGGTATCATGTTGAGACGATAGATGAAATGAATATGGAATATTTTTGTATTACAAAGAATGTTTCTGGCCAGAAGTGCATTGTAGAAACATTACCAACTTTATCTTCTAGCTTATACTATTCAAAGATTAGTACAGTTGAAGTACACTTTATCGTAACCCAGAAGTTTACTGATTCAAATATTTTTGTGCTTTGGCATGACCGTTTGGGCCATCCTGGATCAATAATGATGAAGCGAATTACTGAAAATTCGAGTGGGAATCCATTAAAGAACCTAAAGATTCTTACAAATAATAAATTTTTCTTGTGATGCTTGTTATCAAGGCAAAATGATCACTAGGCCATCACCAATGAAGGTTGGCATTGAATCCCCTACCTTTTTAGAACGTATACATGGGGATATATGTGGACCTATTTACCCACCAAGTGGGTTGTTTAGATATTTTATGGTCCTAATAAATGCATCTTCAAGATGGTCTCATGTGCGCCTAATATCATCTCGCAACCTGACGTTTGCAAAGCTATTAGCTCAAATAATTCGATTAAGGGCACAATTCCCAGATTATCCTATAAAGGCTATTCGCCTTGATAACACTAGAGAATTCTCATCTCAAGCTTTTGATGATTATTGTCTATCAGTTGGGATAAAAGTTGAACATCCTGTAGCTTATGCTCCTACTCAAAATGGCCTTGCAGAGTCATTTATTAAATGCCTGTAATTGATTGCAAGACCACTATTTATGAAAGCAAAATTGCCCACAACTATTTGGGACTATGCTATTTTGCATGCAACATCACTTATCCATCTCAGACCGACATATTATAATAAATATTTTCTGTCACAATTAATTTTTGGTCATGAACCAGATATTGCCTATCTACAAATTTGTGGATGTGTTGTGTATGTGCCAGTAGCACCACCACATCACAGTAAGATGGGCCCACAGAGAAGGTTAGGAATATATGTTAGGTTTGAATTACATTATATTATTCGCTATCTTGAACCATTGACAAGAGATTTCTTTACTGCTCGATTTGTAGATTATCGGTTTGATGAATCAAATTTCCCACAATTGAGGGGAGATAAAAAGGAAATCAAAAGAGAAATTGTGTGGAAAGTTTCATCATTATCTTATTTTGATCAACGTACCCCTATATGTAATCAGGAGGTCCAGAAGATCATCTATTTACAAAATATAGCAAATCAAATGCCATACGCATTTACTGATTTGAAAAGGATAAATAAGCCACATATCCCTGCAGAGAATGTGTCTATACGAATTGATGTCCCAGAAGGACCATCTACTAGCATGAGAGCTAGTGAACCTAAAGCAAGCCTGAAGCGTGGTAGGCCTTTGGGTTCTAAGGATCGAAATCCTCAAAAAAGAAAATCGACAAATGATCAAAATGATACAATGAAGGGATCCTCTGAAGAGACCCAAGATCTGATTAGTTCTAAGATTCCTGAAGAAATCTATGAACTTGAGACTCAAGTGAGTGAGAAACTTTTAATAAGTTCTACTGGTGAAGGGATTAATTTAAATCGATCTGAAATAGTGGTGATAATATTTTTTGCATATAATTTTGCACTTAACATTATGCAAGATAGTCAGGATCTTGAACCCCGATTTGTCAAAGATCTGATTGGCCAAAATGGCAAGAGGCAATTCAATCAGAATTGAACACACTTGCTGAAAGAGAGGTCTTTGGACCAGTAGTCCAAACACCTGCTGGTATAAAACCAGTTGGTCATAAATGGGTTTTTGTGCGAAAAAAGAATGATAAAAATGAAACTGAAAGATGCAAAGTTTGTCTTGTCGCACAACGATTCTCACAACGACTTGGAGTCGATTTTGATGAAACATATTCACCTGTTATGGGTGCCATAATATTTTAATATCTTATTAGTTTAGCACTACATGAAAAGCTTGAAATACATCTAATGGATGTAATTACAGCTTATCTGTACGGTTTACTTGATAATGAAATTTATATGAAAATCCCCGAAGGACTTAAAATGCCTTAAGAAAATCCAAAATCTCGGGAAATGTATTCAATCAGATTACAGATCTTTGTACGATTTAAAGCAATCTGGGCGTATGTGGTACAATCGCCTTAGTGAATATTTGTTGAAAGAGGGTTACATAAATGATGTTATTTATCCATGTATTTTTATAAAGAAAATGGTATTAGAATTTGTTATACTTGCTGTTTATGTTAATGACATAAATCTTGTTGGAACTCCAGAAGAGCTCCAAAAGGCAATTGAATATCTTAAGAAAGAATCTGAGATGAAAGATCTTGGAAAGACAAAACTTTGTCTTGGTCTGCAAATTGAATATTTAGCAGACGGGATCTTTATCCATCAATTTGCCTATACATAAAGGGTCTTAAAATATTTTTACATGGACAAAGCGCACCCATTAAGTACACCAATGGTTGTTAGATCACTTGAGGTGAATAAGGATTTGTTCCGACCTCCATAAGAGGATGAGGAACTCCTTGGTCCCGAAATACCTTATCTTAGTGCAATTGGTGCACTTATGTATCTTGCTAATGCTACAAGGCCTGACATACCATTTTCTGGTAATTTACTAGCAAGATATAGCTCTTCTCCTACACGGAGACACTGGAACGGGATTAAGCATGTATTGCAATATTTAAAGGGTACACTTGATATGGGTTTGCTTTATTCTAAAAAAGGTAGTGTAGATCTTGTTGGTTATGCAGATGCAGGTTATTTATTTGATCCACATAAAGCTCGATCTCAAACTGGGTACATGTTTACATGTGGAGGTACTGTCATATCATGGTACTCCACAAGCAATCTATTGTTTCTACTTCTTCAAATCATGCTGAGATAATAGCTATTCATGAAGCAAGTAGGGAATGCGTATGGTTGAGATCAGTGATTCATTTTATTGAAGAAAAATATGGTTTGGAATGTGATACTATCCACAATTTAATACGAAGACAATGTTACATGCATAGCCCAATTAAAGGGAGGATTTATAAAAGGAAATAGAACGAATAACATTTCACCAAAATTATTCTACACGTATGATCTTCAGAAAAATGGTGACATTGATGTGCAACAAATCCGTTCAAGTGACAATCCGGCAAATTTATTCACTAAATCTTTTCAAACTTCAACTTTTGAGAAGATGGTATATAAGATTAGTGTAATGACTCGGCCGGTCGTTTTGAGAGTTGTAGCCGTGTTCCCCCATTTATTGCTCTATTTGTGCTTTATAGCTGTTATATGACTTATCGGGTTAGTTGGTTCAGGTCCTGAGAGATTTCGAAATGAATTGAGACACTTAGTCTCACAATGGAAAGCTTAAGTTGGAAAAGTCGACATGATATTGACTTATGTATAAACGACCACAGATTTGAATTTTGATGGTTCTGTTAGCTCCGTTGGGGGATTTTGGACTTAGCAGCGTGTCCAGATTGTGATTTGGGGTCTGGAGTTGAATTAGGCTTAAAATGGCGAAAGTTGAATTTTAGGTAATTTTGACCGGGAGTGGATTTTTGATATCGGAGTCGGATTCCGATTACGGAAGTTGGAGTAGGTCGGTGGTGTCATTTTAGACTTGTGTGCAAAATTTGGAGTCAATCAGACGTGATTTGCTAGGTTTCGGCATCTGGTGTTGAGTTTGGATGTTTCTGTCAAGACCCAAAATCCTAACCTGTCGTGATGGTGCCTATCTTAATACTAGGCAAGCCGATAACCTCAATAAATCACAATAATCTCTTAAGTTTGAAAATATAATATTTGAATTCCATAGAACACCTCACAATTTCAGATACAAAACACTCCCAAAACCCGGTGTCACTGATTACATGAGCATCTATACATTACAAGTCTGGAAAACATGGTCTATAATAGTCTAAGATCAAATACAGTAAGCAAGGAGATGGGGAAGGAGAGACAAGGTATGTGAAACATGGAAGCTACCTCGAAATATCTGGAAAAAATCAATTGGGCGAAAGAATCAACATCCATTGTGTCCGGGATCACCTGGATCTGCACACGAAGTGCAGGGTGTAGTATGAGTACAACCAACTAAGTAAGTAACAATAATAAATAAGAACTGAAGGTAGTGACGAGCTTCACAGCTAAGTCCAAATACAGTACTTTCCAACATAAAAGGGTAGGCATGCTTTCAAGTTCAACATTTAAAACTCCACAGTAATTTCATATCAAATTTGACTGAAACAGAAAATAATGTTTTCCCGAAATTTCCAAAATAGTGATATATGATAGCTGAAGTGCAACAATAATGAAATAAATGAATCCTCTCAAAGTAACAGCCACTCAGTACTCCCATTCACTCCAACCACACAATCACTCTTTCCTCACAGTCACTGATTCCTCTCAATCACTCAGCACTCGGCACTCGGCACTCACACTCAGTAGGTACCTGCACTCACTGGGGGTGTGTACAGACTCTGGAGGGGCTCCTTCAACCCAAGTGCTATATCAAGCCAATCATGGCATATAACAATGAAACATGTTGTGGCGTGGAGCTTGATCCCATAAATATCCCCACAATTAGATCCTCGACCTCAATCAATCATCAACCTCTCCAGTCTCTCGGGCTCAAGATGTCATGAAAATCAGCCCAAAAGTGATAATATGATGTATCAATAAATAACAACAGAGACTGAGATATGATATGAAATGAATGAATATGACTAAGTGTAAAATTACAATTTGAACATATAATTCAACCACAAAAATGACCCTAGTGGGTACCTACAATAACAACATATGTCTAAGCATGATTTTTAATACGAGTCTTGGCTCAATTTTCTCTAAAACGTAGAGAATGTGCTGTCACGACCCAAAATCCAACTAGTCGTGATGGAACCTAACCTAACCCTCTAGGTAAGCCAACTTTCAACTATTCAATTCCAATAATAATTATTTAAGCAATTTAAGTAAATAAAGATTTTAATCTTATATATTTCCCAAGAATTGGTAGTAAAAATCATGAGCTTCTAAGAATAGAATTTACAAAGCTAATAAGAAGTAAATACATATTCTATTTGAAAAGTACATAACAATGTTTTATAATCTAAGGCTACCATGAACAAGAGGCAGCTACAATAGGAATGTAGGTACATCTTCAAATCCGGCAACCATCGAGCACAGCAACAACAGCAGCCAACATCTGCACCCAATGTGCAGAAGTGTAGTATCAGTACAACCGACCCCATGTACTGAGTAAGTAACAAACCTAACCTTAGGTTGAAAGTAATGACGAGGGTTTACCAAGGTCGGGTCCAAAACCAATAGTCAACCACAGTCCATAACAACGTAAAGCAAATAATACAAGAAGTAACTCAGAAATAAAATGCTCAGCTAAATCATGATTTTTAAAAATAGTTCTTCCTTTCAAGTACATCAGTGAAAACCCAAATCGTTTACCGAAGTTCCCAACAATATGAATAAGTTTGAAAATAATAATTTTCCCAAAATCCTTTCAATAATAAATGAGATGTTTCATTTTCTTTCCAGATAACCCGTGTAAAACAAATGCATCTCTATGCCCATCTGTCAACATGTGTGAGAAATCATGTATGATGTGATACTGTACAACATGAGGAAAATACATCTCTATGCATGTATGTCATGTGTACATGTCAATGCGATGCAACTCAGTGATAAAATCATATGCATACTCTTAGAGTATCACTTCACTCAGTCCTCCCAGTCGCTCGATACTCGCACTCGGCACTCGCACTCAGTATGTACCTGCACTCACTAGGGGTGTGTACAGACTCCGGAGGAGCTCATTCAGCCCAAATGCTATAATCTGCACGGACAACTCACGTGTTGCACAGACAACTCATGTGCTATAATAATATCTGGATCCGTACGAACAACTCACGTGCTATAATAATATCTGGATCTGCACGGACAACTCACGTGCTGCACGGACGACTCACGTGCTATAATAATATCTGGATCTGCACGAACAACTCACATGTTGCACGGACAACTCACGTGCTATAATAAGCCAATCTAGCATGTTGCGGCATGCAGCCCGATTCCATAATTATCCTCAAAATCATGCCCTTGGCCTCACTCAATCATCAATATCTCCAGTTTCTCGGGCTCACAATGTCATGAAAATCAGCCCAAAAATGATGATATGATGTATCAATAAATAGCAATAGAGACTGAGAGATGATATGAAATGAATGAACATGACTAAGTATGAAATTTCATTTTAAACAATTAATTTAACAACAATATGACCTGTGTGGGTCTCGATAATACTGGCACATAGCCTCAACATGATTTTTAATATGATTCTCAGCTCAATTTCTTTAACACATAAAACTGCATGGCAAATGCCAAGATTATTTGACTACAAAATTCCAGGAAATAATTACGTCAAATTTCTATGGTGCACTCCCACACGCCTGTCACCTACCATGTGCGTCACCTCCAAACAATTCACATAATACGTATATTCAGGGTTCATACCCTCAGCTCCAAAAGTAACTCAAAAATTGCCCGTGGGGCCCACGTCTCAGAACCTAACAAAAGTTACAAAATATGAATGCCCATTCAACCACGAGTCCAACCATATAAATTTCACCAAATTCTGACATCAACTCGATATCAAAAAGTCAACCCATCGGTCAAACTTCCCAAAAAATCAACTTTCGGCATTTCAAGCCTAATTCCACTACGGACCTCCAAATAATTTTTTGGAGACGCTCCTAAGTCCAAAATCACCATACGGAGCTATTGGAATCATCAAAATTAAATTCCGAGGTCGTTTACATATAAGTGAATATCAGGTCAACTTGTCCAACTTAAGTTTTCAATTGCGAGACTAAGTGTCTCATTTCACTCCGAAATCCTTCCGGACCCGAACCAACCAACCCGATAAGTCATAAATAAACTGTGAGGCATAAATTGAGTAGTAAATGGGGGAACGGGGCTATGATACTCAAAACGATCGGTCGGGTTGTTACATTCTCCCCCACTTAAACATACGTTCGTCCCCGAACATGTCAAGAGTTGTTCTTAACCTTCAAATCTCTATTTCAACTTACCACGCACATACCCGAGGGTGATATCACGTCACCCTATTCTATATAGGCCTGATCACACAACATAACTGAAAATCATTAATTTAACCTTAGCCCAAAAACCATTGAGCTAAATTTCTATCATCCAGAATTTTTTTCAAGACCTGAATCTCACATCTACACATTGTATAAGCTTGAACAAGTTGTACCCAACCATAAGTATAATCCCAGATATAATCACATAACATACCACACAGCTCGCATACTCGTAGCACCATTTCTGATCACAGTAACTACTCAAAACCAACCAAATACTAGTATAAAACCCTACATTCAATCGAACCTCATTCTGAAACCTTCGTACACTACCAATGATGAAAGAAACAATCAAAAACTCATAACCACTCATAAGATCAACTAGCCATGGAGCTCTCTCTCCCCAACTAGAACCATAATCCTCTCCTAAGCCGACTTTCAATATTATCCTCCCGAATATACCATCATCAAGCCTGATAGTACCCATTCTACGTCCAATGACCTTATATTATTAAACACAACTATCCCACAAACACGCCACATCAATATAACACAATCCACAACTGCGCAATCTATGCACCCAAATATGGGAGATGTCTCAAGGAAGAGAACCGTATTGCAAGTTCAACAAGCACCACCACAACCGCAATGTTATAACTAACTCCTCAAATTTTGTGAAGAGGATAACCGTAGGTGCCTGTGCACAATTGCAGAGGAAGGAAATTAATAGATCAGATAAATTATTATAGAAATAGAATTCCCACACGCGGCATGGACAACTCACGTGCTAATAATATGAATCGCCCGGCATGGTCACAGGCATCCAGTCCCAGCATATTATACATGATCAATTAAACAAGTACACTTGTATATGATAATGAAATAAGATTCTCATGCTCCTGGACTGGTAGAAATATCACGCCATAATGTAAGCACGTGCATAGTCTGCTATCACACTAACTATCCCGTTTATTTAGGGAATTATCTTCTTTGTAACCTCAAGTATAGCCAAGATAGTTCTCAACAAAGGTAAGAACATGAGAAATGTTATAACTTTACAGTTAACAGTCAACTCTAGGCATATCATAGCCTAAGCATTCTTTCGAGTATAAATACCTTCCCCAATGCCCGCACATTGGCTCAAACCTCATATATATGCACACTTTTAGCGCGTATCTATCACAAATAATTAACGCAACTATTGCCTCCACTGAGTTAAAATAAAATACTCACCTTAAATAGGTCGCAACCCGATACAATACTTCTGAGAAATTTCAGTCTCCAAATTCATCGGACATATTAATCACCGTAACTGATCTCAACTCCATTACTATAATGACTAACACATTCTTCACGCACGATCATCCCACGAGGAAATTTTCATAATTCTTCTGTGCCACATAGAAATAATTTGAATATCAACAGTCTATCAACCATGTGAGTACCGCAATACTAATCGTATATCCGTAAGTCAAAATACAATGCACCTTCTTAAATCAGCACCCTTCTCATACAACACCAAGTAGTAATAGTATTCATCTAGTTATTTGTAACCGCCCATGTTGTCCAACATTCGTTACTTTCTCTTCAAGACTGAACTGCCACCTTGTACATGTAAATTTAACTTCCGTACAACACATAACATCTATCTTTCCATCATGTGAAAAATACAAGAATCTCATTATCAACTCTGGGTCATCAGCAAATTACATACTTAGTTAGTTAGAAACATTCCTTTTGCTTCCTTTCAGGAGGAAATCACAATACACAACACGATTCCCATACCAATAGAAAATATACGGTTCAAACCATGGTAAAAACTATCAAGAACACTTTGAAATCCATATGCACATAACCAAGCTATTAGAACTAAATTCCTCTAACTCGACCAAACTACGTAGGTCACCAAACCCAAGAATATTGCCACCAAAATATCTGTAGAGTCTCACCACATCATAATTACCCCTATACATACCACAACCGAAACAACCACTCTAAAAATACCTTATTTGAGTCTAAGGTTGTTTCATTCACCTTCCTGATACCGAAATATAAAATCCATGATGATATACAAAACATGCCACAAGTCTCGACACCATCCAACTTAAATCTCAGATTTTAGCCATAAACAAATCCGCCAAAAATTCTCAGTTGTTACATATTAATCTCGAATCCATTAGAACTTTCTAGAGAGTCACCCCTTTTGTTCAAATCCACATTACACCGCCCAAATGGGCCAAAGGACACGTGCCCCATTAACAAAATAACACGCAAAGAAGTAACTCTACTTTAATACCACCTATCAAATTCATACTCTGTGCACACTGCATCATTCATAAATAACAACTCACTCATCCCACGATTTTCATATACTCATAAGTGCAATATAACCCGTATCCAGGAATTTCCTTATTCGAGTCATCCTCGATCTCAACTTCTGCAAGTCATAACTAACCCACCAGTATGTCTCAGCCCAAAACTAAACCATTACATATAACCATGAAATTGAATTATCAATAACAGGCTCCCCCACTTGACTCAAAGCCATAGATTAAAATATTCCATAACTCACAATACCAATACTCTATTACTGCCATAATGCCATAGTTAGTTCAACAAAACTTCTTCTCAAACTCATGCAATGCCAATCATAAAAATACCCTAAATCATCCGCTAAACTCGCAATCATTCTCTTGACACTCAAGTCAACTTTCTCAGCTAGATTCAAATTCAAATCTCCACACATATGCCCTGCTGGCAGAAAAGAAACTCTCAACTCACATATAAGGAACATACTTACGTAGATTACTCTCCAGGAGATAACACACCTCCTTAGCCTCAAATTAGCATCTTATTATATCTTTTCGCAGTCATAATTACTACGCAATAACTTAGTCTATCTGAGTCCAAACTCATTAACTAGACATGAGAATTTAATTTGTCCCAAAATTTAACAATGTAAAAGATTCTTCAAAATATTCATACTCGAGACTATACGTCACATCAAAACAAAAATCAAGCACCCAATGGCCTTTCATTTACATTTTACGGAAACACTTATCGTCATATTCAATGCATCTTAACATATCCTGTAGTTACATCGTACTCATCACAAGGCCATTGCACCGCTCATCGATCCACAAATTCCACCTGTAGGGATATTACCGGACATATGAGTCCAAATGTACAAGTTATAATTGAAGCTATCAGCTTAAACTGCGGTCTAACCATGGCCTCAAGTCCTCCAGACTGGACCATCACCAAAACATAGAATACACATCTCGCACATCATCCCTGAAATCACAAGCCGGCTATACACAACTGATACTGAGCGCTCATGTGTGCATACGAATGCGTGGAAGGAATTCAAAGAGTTATATTTCAAGCTAAATCAATTCTGCACGATAAAGAAAGAAAGATGGAAAATTATCCTAAATGCCCTGTAGCCTCTAGAAGATAAGTACGAACGTCATCATACCAATCCGCAAGACTCTACTAGACACTTGCTCATGATTTGTAGAACCTATGAACCTAGAACTCTGATACCACCTTGTCACGACCCAAAATCCAACTAGTCATGATGGCATCTAACCCAACCTACTAGGTAAGCCAACTTTCAACTATTCTATTTCAATAATAATTATTTAAGCAATTTAAGTAAATAAAGATCTTAATCTTATACATTTCCCAAGAACTGGTAGTACAAATCGTGAGCTTCTAAGAATAGAATTTACAAAGATGATATGGAGTAAATACATCTTTGGTTTGAAAAGTACATAAATAGAGTTTTTATAATCTAAGGCTACCATGAACAAGAGGCAGCTACAGTAGGAACGCAGGTTCATCTTCAAATCTGGCAACCATCGAGCACAACAACAACAACAGCCAACATCTGCACGCAATGTGCAGAAGTGTAGTGTTAGTACAACCGACCCCATGTACTGAGTAAGTAACAAATCTAACATTAGGTTGAAAGTAGTCATGAGCTTTTACCAAGGTTGGGTCCAAAACCAATAGTCCACCACAGTCCATAACAACGTAAAACAAATAATACAAGAAGTAACTCAGAAATTAAATGCTCAACTAAATCATGATTTCTAAAAATAGTTTTTCCTTTCAAGTACATCAGTGAAAACCCAAATCGTTTACCGAAGTTGCCAACAATATGAATAAGTTTGAAAACAATAATTTTTCCAAAATCCTTTCAATAATAAATGAGATGTTTCATTTTCTTTCCAGATAACCTGTGTAAACCAAATGCATCTCTATGCCCATCTGTCAACATGTGTGAGAAATCATGTATGATGTGATACTGTACAACATGAGGAAAATACATCTCTATGCCTGTATGTCATGAATGCATGTCAATGCGATGCAACTCAGTGATAAAATCATATGCATGCTCTCAGAGTATCATTTCACTTAGTCCTCCTAGTCACTCAGCACTCGCACTCAGTAGGTACCTGCGCTCACTGGGGTGTGTACAGACTCCGGAGGGGCTCCTTCAGCCTAAGCGCTATAATCTGCACGGACAACTCACGTGCTATAATAATAAAGTATGCTGCAGGCAACTCATGTGCTATAATAATATCTGGATCCGCACGGACAACTCATGTGTTGCACGAACCAACTCACGTGCTATAATAAGCCAATCTAGCCTACTACAGCGTGCAGCCCGATCCCATAATTATCCTTAAAATCAGGCCCCCGGCCTCACTCAGTCATCAATATCTCCAGTCTCTCGGGCTCACAATGTCATGAACATCAGCCCAAAAATAATGATATGATTTATCAATAAATAGCAACAGACAGATGATATGAAATGAATGAACATGACTAAGTATGAAATTTCATTTTAAACAATTAATTTAACAACAATATGACCTATGTGGGTCTCAATAATACTGGCACATAGCCTCAACATGATTTTTAATATGATTCTCAGCTCAATTTCTGTAACACATAAAACTGCATAGAAAATGCCAAGATTATTTGACTACAAAATTCCACAAAACAATTACGTCACAATTTCTATGGTGCACGCCCACACGGCTGTCACCTAGAATGTGCGTCACCTCCAAACAATTCACATAATACGTATATTCAGGGTTCATACCCTCAGCTCTAAGATTAGAAGAGTTACGTACCTCGAACAAGCCGAATCTAATTTCGAGCAAGCTAAACAATGCTCCAGAAATTCCATTCTGCGCGTAACAACTTCCGAATAGCTCGAATGTAGTCACAATTAATTTGATTTAGTCAACCCAAATTATAGAAATTTATTCCATATCAAAATACTAATTTTGTTTTCCACAAAATCCGAAATTAACTCAAAAATTGTTCGTGGGGCCCACATCTCGGAACCTGACAAACGTTACAAAATATGAACGCCCATCCAACCACGAGTCCAACCATACAAATTTCACCAAATTCCGACATCAACTCGATATCAAAAAGTCAACCCCCCGGTCAAACTTCCCAAAAAATCAACTTTCGGCATTTCAAGCCTAATTCCACTACGGACCTCCAAATAATTTTTCGGACATGCTCCTAAGTCCAAAATCACCATATGGAGCTATTGGAATCATCAGAATTAAATATCGAGGTCATTTACACATAAGTGAATATCTGGTCAACTTTTCCAACTTAAGTTTTCAATTATGAGACTAAGTGTCTCATTTCACTCCGAAATCCTTCCGGATCCGAATCAACTAATCCGATATGTCATAAATCAACTGTAAGGCATAAATTAAGCAGTAAATGGGGGAACGGATCTGTGATACTCAAAACGATCGGTCGGGTCGTTACATGTACGGATATCAATAGATTATTCAACTATACAGTTCCATGGAATTTGACCAAGTAACAATTCCTACGGTGCACGCCCACAAGCCCGTCACCTAGCATGTGCATCACCTCAAAACCAATCACATAACACATAATCCGGGGTTTCATACCTTCAGGACCAAATTTAAAACTGTTACTTACCTCAAACGGTGTAATTCTTTATTCCGCTATGCCCTTGCCACGAGAATTGGTCTCCGAAAGCCTCGTATCTAGCCACAATTAATTCGATTAAGTCAATACCAATTATTGTAATTAATTCCATAAGGAAATACTAATTTTCAAATAAAATCCAAAATTAACTCAAAAATCGCCCGTGGGCCCCATATCTCAGAACCCGAAAAACATTACAAAATATGAACGCCCATCGAACCACGAGTCCAACCATACAAATTTTACAAAATTACGACATCAACTCGACCCTCAAATCTTCAATTACAGTCTTTGAAGATTTCTACCATTTTCAACCCAATCTTTACCAATTTGAACTCAACAGTGTTTTTTTAAGAAACCTTATTGGTATGTTTATGTATAAGTAATACTCTCACACCCAAGAATCATACTATTAATCCCTCATCTTTTACTCCAAACTCGAAATTGAAGAATTGGGGAAAGAAATTCTTACCTCTTTGAACCCCTAGCAATATCCTTGTGAAATTTTCAAGCCTTGAACAAGAATTAATGAACAATTGACTAACTCTTCACTTTCTCTCTCTAAAATGATCTCACCACTCTCTAAATTATTAGATGAAACCCTTCAAAATGACCCCCAATAGTGTTTTATAAGAATGGGGCCAGGTTTATATAACTAGAAAAATAAGCCCCGAAACACACTCTGTGGTCGCATATGCGACCACATAATGCTCATAATGCTCCTGCGGCCGGCATATGGGTCACAAAAATAGCCTCCGGAACTTGGCAACGTTGCCTCAGTCTGCAGTCGTTATGCGGTCCGCAGACCTGTTCTACATTCACATAATGCACCACAGAACTGATCTGCGATCGCATAATGCGCCGCAGACTTTCCTCCACACTTTCCCCACTCTTGTTTCACTCTGCGGCCATTATGCGGTCCGCAGAGTAATTCTGCGACCGCATAGTGGGCCGCATAAATGGCCTTTTTCTTGCAAAAATTTCTTTTACTCATTGGCACATTGTTCAACCCATAAAGTCAACCTTTGTACTAATTAATCTTCCTCGGCACCATAAAACCTTAATTTTCATAGTAAAATTTCTCCGGGGCCGTTACACATAAGTCAACATACGGCTACCCTTTTTAACTTATGTTCTAAACCTTGGAACTAAGTGTTTCAAACCTCACCGGACCCGAACCAATTATCCCCGGCAAGTCAAATAACAATCGTAAAGCACAATTTGAGCAGTAAATGGGTAAACATGGTTGTAATACTTAAAACGACCGACTGGGTCGTTACATTCTCCCCCTATTAAACAAACGTTCGTCCTTGAACGGGTTTAGAATTATACCTAGAGTCTCAAATAGGTATGGATATTTAATCCGCATCTCCCGCTCAGTCTCCCACGTAGCTTCTCCGACTGGCTGGCCTCTCCACGGCATTTTCACTGAAGTTATGTTCTTTGATCTCAACTTTTGAACCTGCCGGTCTAATATAGCCATCGGCTCCACGTCATAAGTCAAATTTCCGTCCAGCTGCACTGTACTGAAATCCAATAAATGAGACAGATCCCTAACATACTTTTAGAGCATGAATACATGGAATACTGGATGAATACCTGATAGACTAGGTGGCAAGGCAAGTTCATAAGCCACCTCTACAGTTTTCTTAAGTATCTCAAAAGTCCAATATACCTAGGACTCATTTTACCCTTCTTCCCAAATCTCATAACACCCTTCATAGGCGAAACTCGGAGTAGTACCTTCTCTCCTACCATGTAAGCAATATCGTAGACCTTCCGGTCGGCATAGCTCTTCTAACTAGAATACGCCATGCGAAGCTGCTCCTGAATCAATTTAACCTTCACTAAAGCATTCTGAACCAAGTCAGTACCCAATAGCCTAGCCTCACCCGGCTCAAACCTACCCACCAGAGACCGACACCATCTCCCATATAAAGCATTATACGGATCCATTGGAATGATCGGTTTGTAGCTGTTATTGTAAGCAAACTCCGCGAGTGGCAGAAATGTATCCTAAGAACCCCCAAAATCAATGACGCAAGCGCGTAGCATATCCTCCAATACTTGAATAGTGCCCTCAGACTATCCGTCCATCTAAGGGTGAAATATTGTACTCAACTGAACCTGTGTGCCCAATTCTCGCTGCACTGCTCTCCAAAACTGTGATGTAAACTGTGTGCCCCGATCTGAAATGATGGACACTTGCACACTGTGTAGGCAAAAAATCTCGCGGATATAAATCTCAACCAACCACTCCGAAGAATAATTAGTACCAGCTGGAATAAAATACGCGAACTTAGTCAATCGATCTACAATCACCCAAACAACATCAAACTTCCTCAAGGTCCGTGGGAGCCCAACTAGGAAATCTATGGTAATACACTCCCATTTCCACTTTGGATTTACAAGTCTCTGAAGCAATCCTCCCAGCCTCTAATACTCGTACTTCACCTGTTGACAATTTAAACACCGAGCTACAAACCCAACTATATCTTTCTTCATTCGCCTCCACCAATAGTGCTGCCTCAAATCCTGATACATCTTCGCGGCACCTGGATGAATAGAGTACCACAAACTGTGTGCCTCATGGAGAATCAACTCATGCAAACCATCTACATTAGGCATACATAGCCTGCCCTGCATCCGTAATACACCGTCATACCTAATAGTGACTTCCTTGGCATCACCGTGCTGAACTCTGTCCTTAAGGACAAGCAGATGGGGTTTATCATACTGACGTTCTCTGATACGATCATAAAGAGAATATTGGGAAACCACACAAGACAAAACTCGACTAGGCTCAGTTGTCGTGTCCCATTTTTCTCTCTTGAAAAATAGGCATCGACGTGTGACAACTCTTTTAAAGGAGGGTATTAAAAGAGGAGAGTCACCACCTAACGATTTAAGGTGCGTTAGGGCATCTATTTGCATATGACTCGGGTTTGACTAGTTTGCATCACCAGAGATTGGGTAAGGGCTCGAAATTACCTCGAAGAGAAGGTGTTAGGCACTCTTCGAAGTCCGCAACTGTGGGTCCCGGGCGAACTTGAATTATATGAATTAGTCAGATAAACACAGACAAAGAAAAAAAGGAGTTTGGGAAGTTTGACTATCAAATACTTTGAGTAAATACAAACACTTGATTCAAAGATAAATGGGGGGTCCTAAGTTTTTTAGCCTATAGGATCACCCCGTGCAACATAAATAATACTTTGTAACTCCCTCAAGATGGGGTTTTACTTGTATTATTTAGCGGGCACAGAGTATCATCTCCTGCTACCCGATTACTATCTTTAAGTTATTACCTAAAGCGCACTAGTTGATTCTAAACCGTGCCTTATGCGTGCACTACCCATCCCATTCCTATGATCCACGAGGCATTTGGACCTCTATTTTTAGGTGGTTCTAGACTTGACTTAGGCTGCTCAAAAATGTTAAAACTAGGTGATAATTCAAACAAATAGGACTGCAATCAAACCCAATAAAAGTCTCATATTAGCCTCCGCAATTAGGAAAACAAATGCATGCAAACAGATTTTACATGTTAGGCAGTTTTCAGAATTGAAGGGATTACAGTTGTTAAATTCTATAGGCTTAGTTTCTAGATGATCTGATTCAGATGCGCAAGCCACTTTAGACCTAGGATTTCTAAATCACCAGTTAGTAAGTGCCAGATGCTGTTAAGTGGCTTATTACAGATTAGCAGTGGACAAACCTATAGGCATGATTTCTAGGTGACTTATACAATAAGGAATAATGAAACTCATTAGAAGTGCTCAAAATTAATACACTTCCTAATAATCGCGTGGATGAACATAAAACAGCGTTTGAAAAGTGAGTAGTGATATCCTATAGGCATGATTTCTAAAGCTTGGAGATTGGAACAGATTCTCATACAATTAGCTCCTATAGGCATGCTTTCTAGATGGACGATGAGATTGCAATAGCGAATTAATTAGTTAAAACCCTATAGGCATGATATCTTTTAAACAGATTAAGGAGCAGTAAACACAAGATTAGATAAAATACTCATGCATTGACAATATTCTAATTATGTGAATGTGTGGTTCCCTAATGACATGATTTCTAATAGTGCATAAAGAGATTCACGTATAATAGGTCGGATAGCAAATAGATCACACAAACCCTATAAACATGCGTTCTACCCTTTTCATGAAAGTATTAGGAGATACCCCATTTTCCAATTCTATTATCACCCTAATTGTTATTACAGAATTATTACAGGCCAAATAATGAGTAAAGTAACAATATGACATAACAGTGAGCAGGCCCACATGAGGCCCGAATAAAATAACTAAACACCCAGCCTTACTGGGACTTCAACAAAGAGCCATTTTCAATGCACGATCATGGGTCCATAGAAGAACTCATACCAATTCAGTGAGCCACAACACCAAGTGATGCACCACTTGAACCAACCAATTCAGGTACACATAATAGGGGAAGTAGAGAGAAGAGGAACAATTTTGAGGTTGAGGGAGTGACTAAGGACCAAGCCCTAGTGTGTCAGAGTTCACAAGGGTCTCAATTGGACCCCGAGCAATGCTCACACTAGGGAGGCTAACAATAGAACCTGGATAGCCTTGGCTTTCAGCTTGCTAAGAATGAGAATTTAGAATAGCATGAGTAGCAAGTAAGGAGAATGGATAGTGATAGAGGGACAGGAACTAAGTACTACACCAAGTGGAGCATACAGAGCAACTAATCAAGCAGGCCAGTAGGTTCATCAGGACATCAAAGCACTACACAGATAGCCCCATGTTGAAAGAAATTGGTGAAGAAACATATTTGCAAGGTTGACAAAGATTATCATGCACAAGTGCATAATATTGACAAATTGAAACCTAAAAGGTCCAAATTATGCTAAGCATGCATCCTAATATCATAAGATAGACATACTAACTCTCATCAAGAAACAGGATTGCATTGAGACAAGGTAGGGAACACACATTATGACAAAACCACATGTGGGAACAGTCAGGGGAGAAACAAGTTTGCAGTCACAGATGCACAATACCAACAAGTTCAAACCTAAGGGATTATGCCAAACATATAGCCTAGTGTCATGCGAATCAGTATTTAGACATGATGGGGGATAAACATTGTGACAAGCCAAATAATCACTGAAAGGACAGGATATCAGATGAACCATAGGCATGTTGGTGGACATATTAGCACAGAAACGAGATTATAGAGGATGGTCATAATACAAATTGAAACATTGGACATGTAAGACAAACATTGCAGAGATTCAGAGCAGTGTGAGATAGTAAGTTCATACCAAATAGCACATGTAGGGATTCTGGGATTGGCACGATAGACTAGTTAACTAAAGGAGATCTAAATCATGCCATAAAACAAAATGGTTCAAACAGGGCAAGGAAAACAAGTTGAAGCAACTGTTAAGATCTTAGTCAATTACTAATGGGATATAGGGATAATGCTGAGTGACACCATAACAGGGAATATATCGTAATTAAC
Source organism: Nicotiana tabacum (assembly GCF_000715075.1). Lineage (NCBI taxonomy): Eukaryota > Viridiplantae > Streptophyta > Magnoliopsida > Solanales > Solanaceae > Nicotiana > Nicotiana tabacum. The sequence goes on along the minus strand of NC_134094.1, from coordinate 108,336,662 downwards.
ACAAGGAGTTCCAGTATAAGTGTGAAGCATCCATTACACAGATTAAGGACAAAGCAAATAAGCATGCTTTAGGGAACATTCAAGCAACAATACACTGGTTAAACGAACTTAAGAGAATCAGATTGTCCAAGTTAGACATAGACAACCTTAGAACTAACAGCATCAGAAGGAGTTAAATGCTAGAAAGGTTTAAGACGAGTGTAAAGCTAACAGACTTGTGCATAAAAGTAGCCCAGAAACACATTAAGCCATAGATTTCATAAGTGAGAGCACATGCAAATCAGAGACACATAAAAGATGAAATTGCAAAAGATCTAGCGACTTACTAGTTGAAAGGACAACAACAAAGAATAAAAATTCCACAAGAACCCAAAATCTCAATGCGTCAAAGTTCCCAAGAGCTTCAAAAGAACTTCGGGAATGCTCGCACCAAGGGAAAGTTCGAATAACAGAATCTCAGTGGCCTTGGCTTTCAGCCGACCAAAATGAAGTACAGAACAAAAGGATGAGGGAATCACAAAGCTCCAGTTTTTAGTGAAAGTATCGATTCCCGTCCCTTTCAAAGGGGGATGGGGAGGGGTTTATATAGTGACCGAAATTGAACGAGTAAATAAGGAAAATTGTAAAACCAAACATAAATAAGGAAGAATTGACATGCAAAATCAATAAAATTGGATTAGGGAAAAAAACAGGTAAACCCTAATTGACAGAAATCAAAGATTGGCCAAAAATCCCGGTAAATCGGACCCATATAGCCATGGTCATGATGTATATGGACTAAATACTGTCCAGATTCAAATGATTGAAGTCGAATGGGTACAGTCGGAGAGATGGTACTTTCCATGTTTAGGCAAGTACCAAGTAACACCATAATCTTGCAAGTAACAACGAGATAACACGTAAAAGGCAAATAAATCAAAGAGGAAATCCATGATTTACTCGGATTTGGAGAAGATTGAGGGGGCGGCTAGGGTTTCTGTGGAGAGAGGAGAATAAAGAGGATTTTAGGGCGGCGGTCTCAGGGAAATGGGGTTAGGGTTTGGGTGAGGGGATATAAGGAAGGTGGGGGGAATTATTATGGGTCGTTGATCGTTTGAGATCAACGGCTAGGATCGAAATGGAAGTGGGGCGGGTTTAAAATGGGTCATGACCGGATTTTTAAAGGGGTTGTTTGGTTTGGGCTGTTGAACGTTTAATGGGATGGGCCAGCTGCTTTGGGCCTGGTTTTGTTCGAAATTAGCCTAAAATTGGGCTAGGAGTTAAAGATACGAAATTGTTTAAATAAAAATAATTAATAAATAATAAAATATTACTTATGTAATAAAATGACTGAAAATAATAACTTAACATTATAAAACACATAAAAATGCTATTGTAGCATGAATAATGTAATAATTGTAATTATGCATAACATATAGGCTATTATTGCAAAATTAGATAAATAGCTTAAAACTGCTATTGTAATTACCGTGGAATGAAATAAAATATTTGAAACATATATTACATGTGCAAAAATAATAATTTTAGGTAACTAAGTCATTACAAAATAATTTAAAGGGATAATTACTAAATATTTATATAATAAAAATGTAGAAAGATATTGATTTAGAGCTTTAAAAATTATGGGCAATTATAGAAAACACTTGTATAGGTTTGTAAACTAAATGATGATGCAAATATGCCATGTTGAAAGTATATATTTATTTTAGAAAATATGAGGGGAAAATTGGGTATCAACAGTTGCCCCTCTTTACCCAGAAATGATGAAAGAATTGTCGGGTAAAGAAATGATGACCGATTTTGACAGAATGGGATGATTTGAAAAATGGAGGCCGAACTCTGCTTTTTGAGTTGCCTACATATCCCTGGTGTTACGGAAATCAGGTCGTGTGTAGTTCTAGATCCAACGGTGAACTGAACCGATGGAGTTGTTATAGGAAAATTCGTATGCTTCGGAAAGGGTTCTTTTGAGTAGGACAATATCAGATGAATTTACGCGAAATCATGAATGTGAATCTGAAATGTTATGGATGTATCTCAAAACGAGTATCTGAATGGTTATCAAGTAAAAGTGGGTAACCGATGGTGGTTGTTTGCGTTTGAAATAATTGAAGGATGTGAACGTTGAACGGAAACTAAAGCGAAGATTGCTCCCGTTAGGAGAACGGTTACTTCCTGGATTACCTGCAAAACTTAAACACGATGCACACAAGAATATATTGATTATTGCGAGAATTTAAACATGATGCAAACTCCCTTTGGACCATGAAAGTTGTCTTTGGACGGTGGGGATGATGTCCTTAGACCATGACGTCCTAGGCCATGAATCATGTGATAAGGGATTCGCAGTTCATGAAATGATGTCCACGGGCCATCAAAATAGTGCCTCTTAACCATGACTCCTTTGAATAATGATGTGCAATACCAGGAGATCCTCAGGCCATGGAATAGTGTCTTCCGGCTATGAGGATGATGCCTTCGGACTATGACGCCTTTGAAAAAAATGGCGATATTTCAGCCTATGAAGTGCAAAGATGTTACGCTTGGTCACATGCGAAGATGAGACAAGACAAGTCTTAGACTTGTGTATGATGAGGCCAGTACTTAGCCCTAGGTGAACAGAGGATAGTGCTAGGTCTTAGGTGGCGTAGTGGGGATAGTATTTAATCCTGAGGAAAAGGCAGTGCTTAGCCGTATGCAAGAGGGGACGGGGCTTAGCCTCATGCAAAGTAGGGGACAACGCATAGTCTCATGCGAGTAAGGTAAGCGGTGCTTAGCTTCATACAAAATAGGAGACAATGCTTAGTTTCATGCAAAGAAGGCAGTGCTTAGCCTTGTGCAGATAGGAGGCGATGCTTACCCTCGTGCAAATAGGAGACAATGCTTAGTCTTGTGCAAAGAAAGGAGATAACTCTTAGTCTCATGCAAGGAAAGGAAATGCTTAGCCTTATGCAATTAAGGAGGCGATGCTTAGCCTCATGCAAATAGGAGACAATGCTTAGTCTCAGGCAAGGAAAGGAGACAACGCTTAGTCTCATGCAAGGAAAGGCAGTACTTAGCCTTATGCAATTAAGGAGGTCATTCTTATCCTCGTGCAAATAGGAGACAATGCTTAGTCTCATGTAAAGAAAGGCAGTGCTTAGCCTTATGCAATTAGGGAGGCAACGCTTAGCCTCATGCAAAATAGGAGACAATGCTTAGTCTCGATGCAAAGAAAGTCAGTGATTAGCCTTATGCAATTAAGGAGGCGATGCTTAGCCTCATGCAAATAGGAGACAATGCTTAGTCTCGATGCAAAGAAAGGTAGTGCTTAGCCTTATGCAATTAAGGAGGCGATGCTTAGCCTCGTGCAAATAGGAGACAATGCTTAGTCTCACGCAAAGAAAGGCAGTTCTTAGCCTTATGAAATTAGGGAGGCAATGCTTAGCCTCATGCAAAAATAGGAGACAATGCTTAGTCTCGATGTAAGGAAAATAATGAGTGACAGTGGAGTGTTTCTTAGCTGGAGATGCTTGGGACAGATAATCCGCTATCTTGAAGGTAGTGACTTGATGTGTCTGTAGATATTATTGTCTTATTGTGCCTGCATCCATAGAAAAATTATGAGTTTCGCAGGGGAAGGTTGGTTTGCGCTTTTGTCTTTTGCTTTGCCTGTGCTCCTGTCTTGAGATCATGTTTGAGTCACCCTGGGTAGCATCTGGTTGTTTATAGAAATAAAGTTTTGCGAAAGAAATGCGTGCATTTGATGAATGTAGTTATTTAAGATATAGTAGTATGCAATATCAACTAAGTTAGATGAACCAATGATTGTGACATATTTTAGAGACATTGCGACCTCCTTGCTTTAGAAATTTGAGGGTCCTCCTCAAAATTCTGCCCCAGTTTAAAAGCAATTCTTTGACTGTTTTGTGTATGATGAAGTTGGCTGGACTTACTTTAGAATTTTGAGGGTCCTCCTCAAAATTCTTCCTCAGTTTTTGACCATGGCAAAAATGAAGATTTTATTAAGATGTGACTGAATCCACAGGGCTGCCTACATATCCCCTCTTAAACGGGAATCAGGTCATGCGTAGTTCAGTTACATCAAATGAAGAAATGTAAACAATATAAACATAGTATCTCTTGACTGTGTCTGAGTTGATAGGTTTTGGCCAAACTTCTCCATCCATCTCTGCAAGTATGAGTGTTCCTTCTGTTAATACTCGATGAACCATGTAGGGACCTTGCCAATTGGGTGAAATTTTCCCTTTGGCTTCATCTTGATGCGGGAAGATCCACTTCAGCACCAGCTACCCCAGTGTGAATTGTCTAGATCTGACCATTTTGTTGAAAGCTCTGGACATTATGTTCTGGTAAAGTTCACTGTGACATATTGCGTTCATTCTTTTTCTGTCAATGAGAGCCAGTTGCTCATAATAACTTTGTATCCATTCTGCATCACTGAGTTCAGCCTCTTGTATGATTCTCAAAGAAGCGATTTCTACCTCGGCGGGAATGACGACTTCAATGCCATAGACTAACAAATAAGGAGTTGCCCCAGTTGATGTGCAAACCATGGTACGATATCCAAGTAGGGCAAATGGTAACTTCTCGTGCCATTGTTTGTAATTATCTACGATCTTCCTTAATATCTTCTTGATGTTCTTATTGGCGGCTTCCACAACTCCATTCATTTGTGGCCTATATGATGTGGAATTCTTATGCTTGATCCTAAAGGTTTCACACATGGATTTTATCAAATCACTATTGAGGTTGGCGGCATTGCCGGTGATGATTGATTCTGGTGCCCCAAATCAACAGACAATACGATCCCTAACAAAATCTGCGACGATCTTTTTAGTTACAGCCTTGTAAGATACGGCTTCAACCTATTTTGTGAAATAATCTATGGCTACTAGAATGAACCTGTGCCCATTTGAAGCGGCGTGTTCGATTGGACCGATGACATCCATCCCCAAAGCAGAGAAAGGACAAGGTGCACTTGTTGCATTGAGTTCATTGGGTGGCACTCATATCATATCTACATGTATTTGACACTGATGACATCATACCTGATGTAGTGTATTTCCATAGTCATCCAAAAATATCTTGCTCTTAATATCTTCTTGGCTAAAATGAAACCGTTTATGTGTGGTCTGCAAGCTCCGGCATGTATCTCTTCAAGCAGTTTGGAAGCTTCCTTGGCATCAACACACCATAATAATCCTAGGTCTGTAGTCCTTCTGTACAGAATTCCCCCACTTTGGAAGAAATGGTGGGATAATCTTTGGAGTGTGCATTTCTGAGTATGATTTGCGTGCTCCGGGTACTCTCCTTTTGCTAGATATTCTTTGATGTCATGAAACCGCGTATTCCCATCAGTTTCTTCTTCAACATGAGCAGAATAAGCTGGCTAATTATTGATCCCTACTGGAATAGGATCGATGAAATTCTTGTCTGGGTGTTGTATCATGGAAGATAGAGTGGCCAACGCATCTGCGAACTCATTCTGGATTCTCGAACATGTTTGAACTCTATTTTTGTAAATCTCTTCCTCAATTATTGTACGTAGTACAAATATGGTAATATTTCGGTATTCTTTGTAGTCCATTCTCCTAGAACCTGATGTACCAAAAGGTCTGAATCTCCAATTACCAGTAATTCCTGAACGTTCATGTCAATGGCTAACTTGAGCCCCAAGATGCAGGCCTCATATTCTGCCATATTATTGGTATACGGAAACCTGAGCTTTGCGGATACTGCATAGTGTTGACCTGTTTCTGACACTAAAATTGCTCCAATCCCTACTCCTTTGAAGTTTGCATCTCCATCGAAGAACATTCTCCAACTGTCATAGGTTTCAGTGATATTTTCTCCTACGAATGATATCTCTTCATCGGGAAAATATGTTTTTAGTGGTTCGTATTCTCCACCCACAGGATTTTCTGCCAGATGATCTGCCAACACTTTCCCCTTGACTGCCTTTTGAGTTACATAAAGAATGTCGAACTTACTCAGTAGTATCTGCCATTTTTCTAACTTTCCCGTAGGCATGGGTTTCTGGAAGATGTATTTTAACAGATCCATTCTTGATATGAGATATATGGTGAAGGCACAGAAGTATTGCCTCAACTTCTGAGCTATCCACGTCAAAGCGCAGCAAGTGCGCTCCAACAAAGAATATCGTGCTTCATAGGGTGTGAACTTCTTACTTAGATAGTATATGGCCTGTTCCTTTCTTCCCGTCTCATCGTGTTGTCACAAGACACAATCGAAAGCCCCATCCAGTACAGATAAATAGAGTAGCAAAGGTCTCCCAAGTTCTGGTGGGACCAGAACAGGTGGTGTGGACAAATATTCCTTGATTTTGTCAAAGGCTTTCTAGAATTCTTCAGTCCAACTTGTCGCAGCGTCTTTCTTTAACATTTTGAAAATTGGTACACAAATCACAATTGATTGTGCTATGAAACGGCTGATGTAATTGAGACACCCCAAGAAACTCATCACATCTTTCTTGTTCTTCGGAGGTGGCAAATCTTGGATAGCCTTGACCTTTGATGGGTCTAGCTCAATCCCTCGATGGCTGACGATGAACCCTAGCAGCTTTCCAGCGAGGACCCCGAAGGCACACTTTGCAGGGTTCAGTTTCAGGTTGTACCTTCGATGTCGATCAAAGAATTTCCTCAAATCTGCTATATGATTTGTGCTTTTTTGGATTTGATGATGACATCATCCACGTACACCTCTATATCCTTGTGTATCATGTCGTGAAAAATGGTTGTCATGGTCCTCATATAGGTGGCTCCAGCATTCTTTAGGCCAAACGATATCATTTTGTAGCAATACACTCCCCATGGTGTAATAAATGTTGTCTTTTCGGCATCCTCTTTATCCATCTAGATCTGATGATATCCTGCGAAGCAATCTACAAAGGATTGGAATTCATGCTTGGCACAATTGTCAATCAATATGTGTATATTGGGTAAAGGGAAATCATCTTTGGGACTTTCTCTTTTTAAATCCCGATAGTCGACACACACTCTGACTTTCCCATCTTTCTTTAGAACTGGCACAATGTTAGCCAACCAGGTCGGATATTCAACCACTCTGAGAACCTTGGCTTTTGTGTGCTTGGCGACTTCCTCCTTTATTTTCAGACTCATATCTGGTTTGAACTTTCTGAGCTTCTGCTTTACAGGCTGACACATAGGGTTGGTAGGTAGTTTATGAGCCACTACGGACGTGTTCAAACTGGTCATATTATCATAGGACCATGCAAACATATCCTCATACTACTTCAAGAACCGGACGTACTCTGCCTTCTCTAACGGTGATAGGTGAATGCTTACATGCATTTCCTTGACTGTTTCGGAGTCTCCCAAATTAACTATTTGGGTCTCATCCAAATTGGACTTAGGCTTGTTTTCAATGTTTTTCACATCTCTGACAATTTCCTCGGGTATTATATCCTCATCCAGATCTTCTGAATCATTATCCTTATGTTGTGTTGTCTCATTGCATGTCATGGTCGTAGGTTCATTGGGATAGGTAATAATAATGTTGTAGAGAAAAATGTAAAGAATAATAATAAATACTAAAAATAACAATGCATTAGATAAATCTTGAAAACATCAAACAAGTACGGCTCGATGACTCGAGCAACATGCTTAAAACAAAATACTGAAATTATCTTAAATGCTCATAAAATTGCTTTTGAAATAAATGATTCTAATTGCCAGGCTACCCAGGAACTCGACGGGCCCCTGATGATGCAGCGGTCCAATTCTTGAGAATAGCTCTCTTCTCCATGGTCTAAATAATAAGGCCTTCCTCCTCCTCCTCCTCCTCAACTATCGCACCGCAATCCATGTCTTCATCATCCAGAAATAGATTCCTTATGCCAGCTAGAACTTCATCTTCTTCGAACTCCCACATTATGTCGGCTTGATGAAATGGCTGGCTCAAATGTGGTACTGGTTGCTTTATAGGGTAATAAGGACCACGCCATGGTGGCGACCAATTCTGATACTCGTGCCAGGTGTATTCGTACCAAAGCCCAAAAGTTGTGTCGTGACGCTTTAGCCATATCGATTTGGTGATTCCCTGGAGATTCTTACTGAGACCCTTGCCAGGCTCATACCCTGTCCATGCCAATATGCCTTCTATCTTACTGCTTCACCATTTGTCCTTGTCAATTGCGTTGACGCGCTCAATGCGATGGTATGTTTCTCCGCCCAACTTCCTTCTATTATCGATGACCAGAACAGTTTGACTGGTGTAAATGGGATTACTTTTGTCCCCATGGATGATTACTTCCTTATGGTTCCACTCAAACTTCATGACCTGATGTAGAGTAGAAGCTACGGCCCCAGCGACATGTATCCAAGGTCATCCCAACAATAGGTTGTAGGTAGCAGATATGTCCAACACTTGAAACTCAACATCAAACCAAGTTGGGCCCATCTGTAGACTGAGGTTGGTTTCCCCAATTGTGGCCCTTTGAGACCCATCAAATGCTTTCACATTCATACTTCCTGCTCGTATCTCGTGGAGGCCTTTACCCAATCTTTTCAAAGTAGTTAGTGGACATATGTTAAGACTCGAACCCCTCATCTATCAGGACTCTGGCAATGAACTTGTCTTCAAACTGCACTGTAATATGCAGTGCCCTATTGTGACTTAGTCCTTCTGGCGACAGCTCGTCTTTATGAAAAGTGATCTTGTGAATTTCCAACACTTTCCATACTATGTTGGCCATCTCTCCACTGGTGATGTTGTTGGGTACATAGGCTTCATTCAACACCTTTATCAGGGCATTCCTATGTGCCTCGGAGTTTTGCAGCAGTGATAACATGGATATTTGAGCAGGGGTTTTGTTCAGATGATCAACCACAGAATACTCTCTTGCCTGCACCTTTCTCCAAAGATCATCTGGGTCAGTCTCAATGACAGGCGGTTTAGAGGTGGCTTCTTTGCTTGTTCATCCCAAATACTTGGGTGTATAAATCCTACCAATTCTGGTCATGCCTTGCACTGCACTTGTTTCTTCCATTTTTGCCTTTTCTTTCCTTCTTGCTTCCACAACATAATCCCATGGTATAGCATTAGTCTTATAAGACGGCGTAGGCGCTACCATCACGGTTAAGGGCGTTGTCACTTCAACCTCAAACGGAGTTGGTGCAGCCACCTCAACTTCAATAGGTGCCTGAGTCTGTACCATAATAGGTATGAGAGTGACTGGAGATGTTTCTGAATTATCCCCTTCTCGAATGAGCCCAATTGATCCCTCTAAGTCTCATTCTTCATCGGTCTCTATCACGCTTACCCCTCTACCCTTGTGATCTGGGAGAAGATTGTTACGGATATTGGGTGCAACCTCCTTTGCCTGTGTGACTTTGGTGTCAATTAGTATTTGAATATTATCCTTCAAAGTACGACACTCATCAATAGTATGACCTTTCATGCTTGAGTGATAGGCACATGTCTTATTTGGGTTAATCCACTGGGAAGAGTTTTCCATAGCAACAACGGGAATGGGAGTGATATAACCGACAACCTTCAGTCTCTCGTACAACTGGTCTATAGGTTCAGCAATTGGGGTGTATTGTCTGGGCAGTCTGCGGTCGAAACTTTGTCTAGGTTTTTGGTAGTTTTGGCAGGCTGGTGGTGAGTGGTAGTATGCTGGTTGGGTATTATAAGTATTGTAAGTGGCGGTAGGTTGTTGGTAACTGGGAGGTAAGGGCTGATATGTGGGTGGAGGTTTTTGGTACGTAAGAGGAGACTTTGGACCTTGGGCTACCATCACCGCACCTACTTCTTTCTTCTTGGAGATACCTCCTGACTGTAAGGCTTTATTTGTGGTTGGAGTGCTTCAAAATTTGTCATCATTCCACTTTTGATGCCCTCTTCCATTCTCTCTCCCAGTTTGATGATGTCAGAAAATTTATGGTTTTCAATAACCATCAGTCTTTCGTAGTATTGTGGATCCTGAGCTCTGACGAAGAACTTATTCATCTGTTCTTCTTTCAGTGTTGGTCTTACTTTCGCAGCTTCCGACCTTTACCGAGTAGCATACTCGCGGAATGTTTCTGTTGGCTTCTTCTTGAGATTTTGAATGTAGAAAACGTCTGGTGCGTTTTCTGTATTAAACTTGAACCGATCCATGAAATTTGATGCCATGCTCACCCAATTAACCCATTTCTTTGGGTTCTTACTGATGTACCAAGACATGTCGTCTCTAGTGAGGCTTCTCATGAACAACTTCATGTGGATTCTTTCATCCTTGCCAACCCCCACAAGCTTGTCACTATACGTTCTCAAACGCACCTTCGGATCACCAGTCTCGTCTAATATTTTGAACTTAGGAGGTTTGTAACCCTCTGGCAGTTCTACATCTAGCTTAATACACAAATCTTCAAAATTCAAACCATCAATGCTTTTGCCCCCTTCGACACTTTGAACTTTGCCAGTAAGTTTCTTGAGTTCCTCCGCCATGTTTTTGATGAGCAGGTCTGTTACACCCTGTGCATCCCAAGGTGATGTAATGAATATGAGAATTGTTAATTATGATTTAAAAGATTTTAAAGTCATAATATGTCTATATATGATGTTTGGATAGAAAATATGAAGTTTGAGAAAAATCTGATTAAAGTTGCGGAAACACCGACTAAGGATTTGCCATGTAACAGAGCGTTTTGAGAAATATATTTCGTATTTTACATGAGGTCTTTTTGGGACATATTATATATCAAATTGTAGGTCTTGGAATGTCGTTTCTAACGCACTTAACCGTTTGTTCATACGACACCCGGATAAAACGTTATAAGCGTTGGAAGAAGGGCCAATCATAGGGTGCCAAGTAGCACCTTTATGACTTTTAAAACAATTGAGATATTTGCATCCCATCTCGTCTCTTTCTCCATTTTTCCAGAGAGTTCGACCAAATAACACCCCTAACTTTACTCTTAATCTCTCTACAAGAGCTTCAAATAAACCTAACATCCACGGTACAAAATCGAGAAGCGATAACATAAGAACGATCCCTACGACGTAAGTATCGCTATATCACCTCTCTTTTTCTTTGTAGTTTGAGTTTTGGAATGTATTTAATATTTAATAAAAATTTATAATTTCTGTATTTAAGCTTTAAATATCAAGAAAAGTTGATAAATTCGTTTCCTAATAGTTAGACCTCACGGGACGGTGATCGAAAATCGTGAGTTCGAGTTATTTGACTTGTAGTGGACTGTTTTGTGGGCTATTTCGTGTTTCCTTTGGGCTATATATTAGTCTACTGTTTAATGGAGTTTTGGAGGACAAATGGTGTGGATAAACACCACATAATGACTGAATGGTGGGCTGGTCGTTCGTCGTTATATATTTTTAAGTTGTTTGACACTACTTTGGTTGTCGTTTTATGTATGAAGTGATTAGGGTGTGTGGGTTATTTTGTGGTATATTGTGATGGAGATAAGGTTGAAAAATGATGCTTACATTTTGTTATTGTTGTGTTCTTGTTGTTATTGGTATATGGTATTGGAGGAGGGCCTAGTTACAGGGGAGATGCTGCCCAAATTTACGTAAACGAGCTACTAGTTCAAGTTGAGGACTTAGCCTTTACTCAGCACTGATTTTGAATCTCCTTATGATGTGGTAGATTGAATTGAGTTGTTTGAAGAATTTCTTAGAAGGTATTAAGGACTCAACAATGTTAAGGTATGTTAAGGCTATCCCTTCTTTCTTTTTGGCATGATCCAAATGATACAAACGAAACGAGCAAAATATGCAACTTTTATAAATGACTCTATTCATAGAAATACTAGGGGTGTCTATATTCTTGATTCCCCATGTGAATTATTATTTTATCCTCTATTCATGGGTCTCAGAAAAATACGTATTTGATAAAGTTTGTCCGAAAGGCATATTGATTTTGTGATATTCGAGAAATCCTATTAACGTATTTCTCATGCATTTCATGCATTTATACATGTACATTGACCCATGATCAGAAGATGTTATATATGCGTATATTATATGTATAATGGGATATGGGAAAAGGTTAAGGTATTATATACGCACCACCACCTGATCAGCTGGTATGTGTTGATGATTTTGCCCACAGTGGCTGAGATGATATGATGGGATGCCCTCGGAGGCTTGATGATGTTATGTACGCATATACCTATGCATGGTATGGCATTTATATGCTCATGCATGACATTATAAATTTTCATGATTCACAAAGCTATTCAAAATTACATGTTGAGTTCTTTACTCCAGGTTTCTTTCATGTCTTTTATATACTACTATCATGCCTTACATACTCGGTACTTTATTTGTACTGACGTCCCTTTTGCCCGGGGACACTGCGTTTCATGACCGCAGGTCCCGATAGACAGGTTGAGAGTTCTCCAAGTAGGCTATCAGCTCAGCAGAAAATGTTGGTGCGCTCAATTTGCTCCGGAGTTGCCTATTTGGTCAGTATGATTTGGACGTGTATTGTTTAGTATGGTGGGACCATGTCCCTACCTTTATGATATTTATGTACTCTTAGAGGCTTGTAGACAGATGTCATGTATACGGAAACTAGTATGGCCTTATAGGTCAGTACCTCATATGTATAAGTCGGTATATTAAGTTGGGTCACCCTATATTGAGTATTTCTTCATGTTTTATTCTACTTATTTCATGACAGCCTCTCCGGCTCATTTACCTATGATAGTATGATACGAAAGATACATTACGTTGGTACTCGATTGAGTAAGGTACCGGGTACCCATCGCGGCCCATCGGTTTTGGTCGTGATAGAAGTGGTATCAGAGTAGTTCCGTCCTAGGGAGTCTACAAGCCGTGTCTAGTAGAGTCTTGTTTATGGGTGTGTTGTGCACCACACTTATAAGCAGGAGGCTATAGGGCAATTAGGACTATCACTCTTTCTTCTTACTCTAGATCGTGTGGTAGAGCTCAACTATAAGAAATTCAAATTCCTAAATTCTATTTTATTCATTATACAATGACATCTACATCCAGAAAGACAGTTGGTAAGAGATTGAATGTGGCTGTGGAAGAGTTGAGTCAGAGGAACTCGATTTTGCGCCATGCTTATGATGAGTAAATGTAAGGCCTTCAGTAGATTATGTGTGTACTACGACATGTGAACTTCTTGATAAGGAGACCTAAGGCATGAATATCTATCTACCTCTATGGTAAATAACAACTAGAGAATCAGAAGGTAGATACAAGTTTCAACAAGTAAAAGAAGCTAGGTGAAGAAGGATACGAGGTACGCAGTTAGTGAAGATTATCTGTATTTACAATTCAGGCAGAAGAAATATAAACATTTGGAGGTACTTTCAACAGTAATAGAGATATATACAATTGGTCACACCTATCTCAATTATGTCCTATGGGAGCTAACAGATATAATTTAAGAGAAGGATGGGATATCAGCGTCCAGCTAGGGTTAGGGTAACCCAAAATTGTGGATGGATTGTTATCATTAGCTCACATTTCCGAGGGATATTGCAAACGTGGTAATGGTTCGCCTTGTGAGACACCCAGATAGTGCACTCTAGAATAGTACAATCAGATATGAATACTAGAATGTTCAGAAATTTCAGAAGATTGGCATTGGAATCCTAGAAGGGATAAATATTTACCTTTTTATGGCTCTTGTCCCTAGTAAAGAGAGAGTGTTAGGCGACCCGAAGAGCCAATGAGTTGAATCAATGGGGGGCTAAAAATGAAAGAATGTTTTGAAGAAGTTTTCATAATAATGTGATAGACAGAAATTTAAGCAGGAGAATAAGAAGAAAGTAAATGAAGCATTATCGGTAAGATGTGATAAATGGATGATAACGGTAAACTAAATATGACAGGACTACAGATTCTATAGTCAACTGAAGGAAAAGACAAGAAGTTACATGCCTTGAGACAATAAAAGAGTATAAGCCATAAGGTCATGTCCCCATTTCGAGAAATGAGTTGGTTACTCATACGTGATTACCAGAAGAAAAAGTTAGACCTCTAGAGTAATAGAAATTAGTATGGTCTAGTGAATAAGATAAACTGAACATGAATTCGAGACTGAAGGATTTGATAATAGTTGACATTGTGAGAATTTCAGAGATTGCGTTCTGGGCGATAATTGAATGGACAACAGAAGAATAACTTTTAAAGGTAATTCAGGAAGACATTTCCCTAAAACAAGCGATGTGAGCAGAGTTAAGCTCAAGAGACTAAGTGTGCTAGTTATACTAGGTGTCACCTTTGTGTGTAAGAAATTAAATTATCCCTGGTACATAAGGGTTACCTCAAGGCAAGTAAGAGTCCGTGAAGATGTGAAAAGACGCCAAATATGAAGAGGTGAAACATTTATAGGTAAATCTTCATAGCAATAAATGTTAGTACTCCCCTAAAGGGGGAAAGATGGTGTGATATGGTATTAAGTTGGAGTTATATGGTTATGGTTACTATGGAATAGTAAAGGAAGAATGTGGTAGAAAGGAGAAAGGAATGAGATTGCATTTATTCAGATCCTACGGATATGATACGACTCCAGAACATTATGTAAGCATGATGACAGGGAGAGGCAGAAAGGGTTCCATCACTAGATGTCATTGATAAGTAAGTGTAAATGAACATTGGATACATAAGGATCCAGTGTGCGAGGTAAGTTAAGACAAAGGATATAACTCACGAGAGATTATGCAGAATATAGATATGATAATAGACTAACGTGTAGTTAGTAGTTGATTCAGGAAGAGCCTAGCCATGGCTAAACAAGAGGGTACCGACAAATCAGCAGGTTGTGCAAGATAAACATAGTGAAACCCAACATAGGGAATTCAGTCTCGCAAATATGATGACATCGTAATCCTTGAGAAATATTCAGATAGGAGTTGGGGTTGTTAAAGGTACCGTATAAGTGTTATGAAAAAAACAAAATTGTGCCACTGAGAAGACAGTCAAAAATTTCAGTTTAGAATCACCTTACGAGCACAAGGGCACGGAGGTAGGTAATTAAGGATAATTATAGGCGAGTAAGAACGTCAAAAATTCTTTCAGGTATACGATGTAATAAGCTCACAGCTATACAGAAGTCAAAGGGTCTCTCTTAAGTACTACAAAGAAAGACTAGCTGAGGAAATAAGGAAGAAGGCTTCAACTTAAGTATAGTGACATAAGGAAGAAATGGTCTTGTAACAACAGTCTCACAACAACATTATATGCACTCCATAAGAAAGTGGCACCTATAATGGCTAATGAACGGGATAAAAAAATCAAAAGATGATATTTGAGATCATATGAGTTACAGGAAATTTCAGTATTTGTGGGCAATGAGATAAGCCATGTATTCATGCAACAAGTGGCAGAACGACTATGAAAAGTAATTGCTTATGTTTAAAGAGAACTAAGAAAGCACAAGAAGAATTATCCGACCCACGATTTAGCGTTAGCGGTGATTCATGCACTAAAGATGTGGACGCACTATTTGTATGGCATTCATGTTGATATCTATAAGGATCATAAGAGCTTTCAATATATATTCAATCAAAAGGAATTGAATTTACGCCAAAGGCGATGGTTGGAACTAAAAGACTATGATGTTTATATTTTATACCATCTAGGAAAAGAGAATGTAGTAGCCGATGCCCTCAACCGTAGATCTATGGGTAGCATGTCATATTTACAGCCAGAGAAGTATGGGATAGCCCATGAGATTCATCAGCTAGCTAGTCTAGGAGTTCGATTACTGGACTCAGGTGATACCGGAGTTACTATTCAGGGCACGGCATCATCCTCTTTAGTAACTGAAGTGAAGGAATGCCAGTATGAGGATCCTTTGCTAGCTCATTACAGAGATACATCCTCTCAAAAAGAGAATACACCATTTAAAATTACAGGAGATGGAGTCCTCAGATATCAAGGTCGATTATGTGTTCTAATGTGACAGGGTTGCGCCAACAGGTTATGGGGGAAGCTCACTATTCTCATTATTCTATTTATCTAGGAGCTACGAAGATGTATCCTGATATCATGGGAATATACTGATGGGACAAAATGAATAAGGATAGCAGAGTTTGTTGCTCAGTGCCCAAATTGTCAGCAGGTTAAGATTGAGCATCAGAAACCCGATGGATTATTATAGGCTATAAAGATTCCGACTTGGAAATGGGAAGTAATTAATATGGATTTCATCATAGGCTTACCTCGTACCCAATGTAAGTTCGATTCTATATGGGTTATTGTCGATAGACTTACAAAATCAACCATTTTCTGCCTGTCATGACTACTTATTCAGCAGAGGATTATGCAAGGCTTTACATTAGGGAGATAGTATGACTTCATGGTGTCCCTATATCTATTATCTCATATAGAGGTTCTCAGTTTACAGCTAATTTCTAGAGGTCCTTCCAAAAAGGATTGGGGACTCAGATAAGTTTTAGTACATCATTTTATCCCAAGACAGACGGTCGGGCTGAACATACAATTCAGACACTGGAGGATATGCTATGGGATTGTGTGATGGACTTCAGGGGTAACTGGGATTATCATCTTCCACTTATTGAGTTTGCATATAATAATAGTTATCATTCCACCATTCAGATGGCTCCATACGAAGCTCTTTACAGACGGAAGTGTAGGTCACCTATCAGATGGTTCGAGATTGGGGAAACTAAGTTAGTAGGACCAGAGTTGGTACAACAGGCAATTGAGAAGGTTAAGCTTATAAGGGAAAGGCTATTAGCAGCACAGAGTCATCAGAAGTCCTATGCAGATAATCGACGGCGAGACTTGGAGTTTCAGGTAGACGACTAGGTAATCCTAAAGGTATCACCGATGAAAGGCGTTATGAGATTCGGTAAGAAAGGAAAGATTAGCTCTCGGTACATTGGACCTTATAAGATTATACGCAGAGTGGGACAAGTAGCATATGAGTTAAACCTGCCTTCCAAATTGAAGTCTGTACATCCAGTATTTCATGTGTCTATGCTCCGTAGGTGTATTGGAGATCCATCTAAAGTCATTCCAGTTGACGATGTTCAGGTTACAGAGCAGCTATCATATGAGAAAGCTCCCATTGCTATACTAGATAGACAAGTTCACAGATTAAGAACTAAGGATGTAGCTTCGATTAGAGTACTTTGGATTAATAATAATGTGGAGGAGATGACTTGGGAAGCTGAAGAAGAAATGAAGACTAGGTATCCTCCCTTGTTTCCACTTCCGGAGGAGGATCAGACTAAGACATCATAGCCTTTAGGTACATATATGGTTCTTGATTCTTATGTTAGTTATTGCTATTGGTCGTGTGAGGTCACTGGTGTTATTGATGATTGTGGCCCTGTGTGACTTTGTATTGTTTTGTTTGATGTGTGACAAGTTGGTAGTGGTACCGTTACAGGGGAGACTCAGCCAAAATTTCTATAGATTTCTGGGAGTTTAACATTCGAGGACGAATGTTTCTAAAAGGGGAATATTGTTACACCTTATGCGTCCCTAGGTGATGTAATAAATATGAGACTTGTTAATTAAGATTTAAAAGATTTTAAAGTCATAATATGTCTATATATAATATTTGTATAGAAAATATGAAGTTTGAGAAAAATCGGATTAAAGTTGCGGAAACACCGACTAAGGATTTGTCATGTAACAGAACTTTTTGAGAAATATATTTCGTTTTCTATATGAGGATCTTTTTGGGAAATATTATATATAAAATTAAAGGTCTTGTAATGTAGTTTCCAACGCACTTAACCGTTTGTTCATACGACACCCGGATAAAACATTATAAGCATTGGAAGAAGGGCCAATCATAGGGTGCCAAGTAGCACCTTTATGACTTTTAAAACAATTGGGATATTTGCATCCCATCTCGTATCTTTCTCCATTTTTCCATAGAGCTCGCCCAAATAACACCCTTAACTTTACTCTTAAGCTCTCTACAAGAGCTTCAAATAATCCTAACATCCCGGGTACGAAATCGAGAAGCGATAACATCAGAACAATCCCTACGACGTAAGTATCGCTATATCGCCTCTCTTTTTCTTTGTAGTTTGAGTTTTGGAATGTATTTAATAGTTAATAAAAATTTCTAATTTCTGTATTTAAGCTTTAAATATCAATAAAATTTGATAAATTCGTTTCCTAATAGTTAGACCTTACGGGACGGTGATCGGAAGCCGTGCGTTCGAGTTATTTGACTTGTAGTGGACTATTTTGTGGGCTGTTTTGTGTTTCCTTTGGGCTGTATATTTTTATTCTGTTTAATGGAGTTTTGGAAGACAAATGGTATGGAGAAACACCATATAATGACTGAATGGTGGGCTGGTCGTTCGTCGTTATATATTTTTAATTTGTTTGACACTACATTGGTTGTCGTTTTATGTATGAAGTGATTAGGGTGTGTGGGTTTTTTTGTGGTATATTGTGATGGAGATAAGGTTGAAACATGATGCTTACATTTTTTTATTATTGTGTTGTTGTTGTTGTTGGTATATGATATTGGAGGAGGGCCTAGTTATAGGGGAGATGCTGTCCAAATTTACGTAAACGAGCTACTAGTTTAAGTTGAGGACTTAGCCTTTACTCAGCATTGATTTTGATTCTCCTTATGATGTGGTAGATGGAATTGAGTTGTTTGAATAATTTCTTGGAAGTTATTAAGGACTCAACGGAGTTAAGGTATGTTAAGGCTATCCCTTCTTTCTTTTTGGCATGATCCAAATGATACAAACAAAACGAGCAAAATACGCAACTTTCATAAATGACTCGATTCATAGAAATACTACGGGTGTTTATATTCTTGATTCCCCATGTAAATTATTATTATATCCTCTATTCATGGGTCTAAAAAAAATATGTATTTCATAAAGTTTGTCCGAAAGGCATATTGATTTTATGATATTCGAGAAATCTTATTAACGTATTTCTTATGCATTTCATACATTTATACATGTACATTGACCCATGACCAGAAGGCGTTATATACACGTATATTATATTTATATGGTATATGGGAAAAGTTTAAGGCGTTATATACGCACCACAACCTGATCAGCTGGTATACGTTGATGATTTTGCCCACAGTGGCTGAGATGATATGATGGGATGCCCTCAGAGGCTTGATGATGTTATGTACGCATATACTTATGCATGTTATGGCATTTATACGCTCATGCATGACATTATAAATTTTCATGATTCACAAAGCTATTCAGAATTACAGGTTGAGTTCTTTACTCTAGGTTTCTTTCAAGTCTTTTATATACTACTGTCATGCCTTACATACTCAGTACTTTATTTGTACTGACGTCCCTTTTGCCTGGGGACACTGCGTTTTATGACCGCAAGTCCAGAAAGATAGGTTGAGAGTTCTCCAAGTAGACTATCAGCTCAGCGGAAGATGTTGGTGCGCTCTATTTGCTCCGGAGTTGCCTATTTGGTCAGTATGATTTGGACGTGTATTGTTTAGTATGGAGGGACCCTGTCCTGATCTTTATGATATTTATGTACTCTTAGAGGCTTGTAGACAGATGTCATGTATACGGAAACTTGTATGGTGTTATAGGTCAGTACGTCATATATATAAGTCGGTATATCAAGTTGGGTCACCCTATATTGAGTATTTTCTCATGTTTTATTCTACTTATTTCACGACAGCCTCTCCGGCTCATTTACCTATGATAGTATGATACGAAAGATACATTACATTGGTACTCGGTTGAGTAAGGTACCGGGTGCCCGTCGCGGCCCATCGGTTTATGTCGTGACAAGGTCCTTCTGGGTAGATTCGGGTATGTATAGGATCTGTTATGGGGTGTGTGTTAAGGTTTCCACATATATGGTATTGCTTTGGTGAACTCCGGGAATCTGGGAGTAATGGTGGTCATTGGTTGAGTTTTTGCTGGTCAGGAGTAGGCTGTAGCACATTTTGAAGAGTGTGGTAGGTGGTGGTTTATAGATACTAGGTCGGATGATGATGATGTTGTGGAGGGGTTGGTACTAGAGGAGGGTTGGGGTTTTTAGGAGGTGTGGCGTATTAATGTGGTGCAAGAGGATTTTGTGTGTTTTGGGGAGGTACCGGGTTTTGGGCATTTGTGTTTGGTTGGTTAAGGTCGGGGACGTTTAGGGTGAGGGAAAAGTTTGCCAAATTCCGGACCTGCTCAAGTTCCCCTTGTAGCTCCAATATTTTCTGTTCCAGACGTAGGACCAATTCGTTCTATGCTGGAGTACTCCAACCGTACGAGGTTTCAACGAACTAGGATTTCTAAATCACCAGTTAGTAAGTGTCATATGTTGTTAAGTGGTTTATTATAAATTATCAGTGGACTAACCTATAGGCATGATTTCTGGGTGACTTATACAATAAGGAACAGTGAAACTCATTAGAAGTGCTCAAAATTATTACGCTTCCTAATAATCGCGTGGATGAACAATAAAACAACATTTGAAAAGCGAGTAGTGATGTCCTATAGGCATGATTTCTAAAGCTTGGTGATTGAAACTGATTCTCATACAATTAGCTCCTATAGGCATGCTTTCTAGATGGACGATAAGATTGCAATAGTGAATTAATTAGTTCAAACCCTATGGGCATGATATCTATTGAACAGATTAAGGAGCAGTCATTAACGATTATTTTCTATTGGCATGCTGTCTAGCAACACATAGCAGCAAATACAAGAATAGATAGAATACCCATATGACAACATACTAATTATGTGAGTGTGTGGTTCCCTAATGACATGATTTCTAATAGTGCATAAAGAGATTCACGTATAACAGGTCGGATAGCAAATATATCACACAAACCCTAGAAACATGCTTTCTACCCTTTTCATGCAAGTAGTAGGAGATACCCCATTTCCCAATTCCAGTATCACCCCAATTGTTATTACAAAATTATTACAGGCTCAATAATGAGTAAAGTAACAATATTACATAACATTGAGCAGGCCCACATGAGTCCCGAATAAAATAACTAAACACCCAACCTTACTAGGCCTGCAACAAAGAACCATGTTCAATGCACGATCATGGGTCCTTAGAAGAACCCATATCAATTCAGTGAGCCACAATACCCAGTGTTGCACCACTTGAACCAACCAATTCAGGTACACATAATAGGGGAAGTAGAGGGAAGAGGAACAATTTTGAGGTTGAGGGAGTGACTAAGGACCAAGCCCTAGTGTGTCAGAGTTGACAAGGGTCCCAATTGGACCCCGAGCAGTGCTCATACTAGGGAGGCCAACAATAGAACCCGGATAGCCTTGGCTTTCTGCTGGCTAAGAATGAGGATTCAGAATAGCATGAGTAGCAAGTAAGGAGAATGGATAGTGATAGAGGGACAGGAACTAAGTACTACACCAAGTGGAGCATACAGAGCAACTAATCAAGCAGGCAAGTAGGTTCAGCAAGATAGCAAAGCACTACACATATAGCCTCATGTTGAAAGAAATTGGGGAAGAAACAAATTTGCAAGATTGACAAAGATTATCATGCACAAGTGAATAATACTGACAAATTGAAACCTAAAAGGTCCAAATTATGCTAAGCATGCATCCTAATATCATAAGATAGACATATTAACTCTCATCAGGAAACAGGACTGCATTGAGACATGATAGGGAGCACACATTATGACAAAACCACATGTGGGAAGGGTTAGGGGAGAAACAAGTTTGCAGTCACAGATGCACAATACCAACAAGTTAAAACCTAAGGGATTATGCCAAACATACAACCTAATCTCATGCGAATCAGTATTTAGACATGATGGGGGATACACATTGTGACAAGTCAAATAATCACTGAAAGGACAGGATATCAGATGAACCATAGGCATGTTGGGGGACATATTAGCACAGAAACAAGATTATAGAGGATGGTCTTAATACAAATTGAAACACATTGGACATGTAAGACAAACATTGTAGAGATTCAGAGCAGTGTGAGTACCAAATAGCACATGTAGGGATTCTGGGATTGGCACGATAGACTAATTAATTAAAGGAGATCTAAATCATGCCATAAAATAAAATGGTTCAAACAGGGCAAGGAAAACAAGTTGAAGCAACTGTTAAGATCTTAGTCAATCACTAATGGGGTGTGTGGATCATGCTAAGTGACACAATAGCAGGGAACATGTCATAATTAACACAAGGAGTTCCAGCATAAGTGTGAAGCATTCATTACTGAGATTAAGGACAAAGAAAATAAGCATGTTTTAGGGAACATTCAGGCAACAATACACTGGTTAAACGAACTTAAGAGAATCAGATCGTCCAAGTTAGACATAGACAACCTTAGAACTAGCAACATCAGAATGAGTTAAATGCTAGAGAGGTTTAAGACGAGTGTAAAGCTAACAGAGTTGTGCATAAAAGTAGCCAGAAACACATTAAATCGTAGATTTCAGAAGTAAGAGCATATGCAAATCAGTGACACATAAAAGATGAAATTGCAAAAGATCAAGTGACTTACCAGTTGAACGGACAACAACAACGAACAAAAATTCCACTAGAACCCAGAATCTCAATGCGTCAAAGTTCCCAAGAGCTTCAAAAGAACTCTGGGCAATACTCGCACCAAGGAAAAGTTTGAATAAAAGAATCTCAGTGGCCTTGGCTTTTAGCCAGCCAAAATGAAGTACAAAACTAGAGAATGAGGGAATCACAAAGCTCTACTTTAGTGAAAGTATCGATTTCTGTCCCTTTCAAAGGGGGATGGGGAAGGGTTTATATAGTGACAGAAATCAAACCAGTAAACAAGGAAAACTATAAAATCAAACATAAATAAGGAAGTATTAACATGCAAAATCAATAAAATTGGATTAGGGAATAAAAACAGGTAAACCCTAATTGATAGAAATCAAATATTGGCTGAAAATCTAGGCTAATCGGACGCATATAGCCATGGTCATGATGTATATGGACTAAATATTGTCCAGATTCAAACGATTGAAGTCGAATGGGCAGAGCCGGAGAGATGGTACTTGCCATGTTTAGGCAAGTACCAAGTAACACCATAATTTTGCAAGTAACAATGAGATAACGCGTAAAAGGCAACTAAATCACAAAGGGAATTCATGATTTACTCGGATTTGGAGAAGATTAAGGGGGCGGCTAGGGTTTCTGTGGAGAGAGGAGAATATACAGGATTTTAGGGCAGCGGTCTCAGAGAAATGGGGTTAGGGTTTGGGTGAGGGGATATAAGGAAGGTGGGGGGAATTATGGGTCGTTGATCATTTGAGATCAACAGTCAGGATCGAAATAGGAGTGGGGCGGGTTTAAAACGAGTCATGACCGGATTTTTAAAGGGGTTGTTTGGTTTGGGTTGTTGAACATTTAATGGGGATGGGCCAGCTGCTTTGGGCCTAGTTTGGTTCGAAATTAGCCTAAAATTGGGCTAGGAGTTAAATACACGAAATTATTTAAATAAAAATAAATAATAAAATATTAATTATGTAATAAAATGACTGAAAATAATAACTTAACATTATTAAACACATAAAATGCTATTGTAGCATGAATAATTTAATAATTGTAAATATGCATAACATATAGGCTATTATTACAAAATTGGATAAATAACTTAAAATGTTATTGTAATTATATGGAATGAAATAAAATATTTGAAACATATATTACATGTGCAAAAATAATAATTTTAGGTAACTAAGTCATCACAAAATAATTTAAAGGGATAAATACTAAATATTTATATAATAAAAATGTAGAAATAAATTGATTTAGAACTTTAAAAATTATGAAAAATTATAGAAAATACTTGTATAGGTTTGTAAACTAAATGATGATGCAAATATGCCATGTTGAAAGTATATATGCATTTTTAGAAAATATGAGAGAAAAATTGGGTATCAACATCGGTAATATCCAATCTGACAAACTATTTGGCCAAGGCCTGAACATCCAAGGCTAAAGGCCTCTATGCTACCGATAAGTATGCTAAGCTGCCCAAATTCTGTGCATTACGACTTAAGGCATCGACCATCACATTGGTCGTTTTGGGATGATAGAGAATGGTGATATCATAATCTTTAAGGAACTCCAACCACCCCTGCTGCCGCAAATTAAGATCCTTTTATTTAAACAAATGTTGTAAACTCTGGTGATCGGTAAAAACCTCACAGTGGACACCGTACAAATAATGTCGCCAAATCTTCAAGGCATGAACAATAGATGCTAACTCAAGGTCGTGGACCGGATAATTCTTCTCATGTACCTTTAACTGTCTGGACGCATAGGCAATTACCCTACCGTCTTGCATTAACGCTGCGCCGAGACCAATACGCGATGCGTCAAAATACACAGTATAAGACCCAGAATATGCAGGCAACATCAACACTGGGTTGTAGTCAAAGTTGTCTTGAGCTTCTGAAAGCTCTCTTCACACTCATCCGACAACCTGAATGGAGCACCTTTTTGGGTCAATTTAGTCATAGGCACTGCAATAGACGAGAAACCCTCTATGAAGCGACGATAATAACCGGCTAAGCCGAGAAAACTCCGAATCTCGGTAACTGAAGATGGCCTGGGCCAGCTCTGAACTATCTCTATTTTCTTCGGATCCACCTTAATCCCTTCACTGGATACTGTGTGTCCCAAGAATGCCACCAAGCTAAGCTAGAACTCACACTTAGAGAATTTGGCATAAAGTTTCTCCTCTCTCAAGATCTATAGTACAATACTCAAGTGTCATGAATGCTCCTCCTGGCTACGTGAATACACCAGGATATCATCAATAAATACTACGATAAATGAGTCAAGATATGGCTGGAATACACTATTCATCAAGTGCATGAATATTGTTAGGGTGTTGGTTAGCCCAAAAGACATCACAAGAAATTCATAGTGGCCATAACGAGTCCTGAATGCCGTCTTTGATAATATCCAAATCCCAAATTTTCAGCCGGTGATATCCCGATCTCAAATCAATTTTGGAGAATACCCTCGCTCCCTGAAGTTGGTCAAATAAATAATCAATACGCGGCAAAGGATATTTGTTCTGGATTGTAACTTTGTTTAGTTGTCTGTAATCAATGCATATTCGCATAGTACCATCTTTCTTTTTCACAAACAATACTGGTGCACCCCAAGGTGACACACTAGGCTTAATAAACCCCTTATCAAGGAGCTCCTGAAGTTGCTCTTTCAATTCTTTCAGTTCAGCTGGTGCCATACGATATGGAGGAATACAAATGGGTTGTGTGCCCGACACCAAGTCAATACCGAAATCAATATCCCTATCAGGTGGCATACCCGGCAGGTCTGCAGGAAATACATTCAAAAACACTCGCACTACCGGTACTGAATCAATTGTAGGAGTATCCGCATCAACATCTCTCACAAAGGTCAAATATGATAAACACCCATTCCCCACCATACATTGGGCCTTCAAATAAGAAATTACTCTACTGGGAACATAATCTAGAGACCCTCTCCATTCGACCTTTGGCAACCCCGGCACTACCAACGTCACGGTTTTTGCGTGACAGTCTAGAATAGAATGACATAGGGACAACCAATCCATACCCAGGATTACATCGAAATCAACCATACTAAGCAATAAGAGATCAACTCTAGTCTCCAGTCCCCCAATAGTTACCACACATGACCGATACACATGATCCACAATAATAGTATCGCCCACCGGCGTAGATACTCGAACAAGTAAAAATAAGGACTCACTGGGCATATCCAGATAATGAGTAAAGTACGATGCCACATATGAATAAGTAGAACCAGAGTCAAATAATATACAAGCCTCGCTATGGAACACTGAGACAATACATGTGATCACTGCATCTGAGGCAACAACATCTGGCCTGGCAGGAAAAGCATAGAATCGGGCCTGACTTCCACCTTATCGGCCTCCCCTCCCTGGGCGGCCCATAGTTTCCTGACCCCCACCCCGAGCTGGCTGGGCGGGTGGCGAAGTAACTGGTGTTGAAGTCATAGTCTAACTCATTTGCTGCATTGGACCTCCCAGGCGATGAGGACACTGCCTCCACTTATGTCTGAATTCCCCGCACTCAAAGCAGCTCCCCGGTACTGGTAGTGGTGCAGACTGAATCGGGCTCCGAGAATCAAAATAACTGTTAGAAGCACCCGGTGCAAATGAACCCTAAACTGAAGGCGCACGGGATGAATTCTGGGCTGGAAGGGCACTAAGAGATGACTGGCCCTGATGAAAACTATATGAACCATGGCCGGGTGACGCACCACGATGAACTGGATGACCCATCTGAGCGTGTCTGTAAGAACGACCCCTACCGCAGTAATACTGACACCCTGAAGGAACACCGCTGAAATCACCTGGACTACGAGGCCTCTTGGCCTCCCTCTCTCTGCGTTCATGACTACGGACCATCTCTATATGCCTAGCAATGTCAACTACCTTATCAAAAGTAGCACCAGATACTCTCTTCCGAATCATAAGTAACCACAGCTAATATGTGAGGCCATCAATGAACCTCCTAATTCTCTCCCTATCAGTAGGAACCAAACAAACCGCGTGATGATCCAACTCATAAAATCTCATCTCGTACTGTATCACAGACATACCACCCTAACATAAGTGCTCAAACTGTCTATGCAGCTCCTCTCTACGAGACTCCGGCACAAAATTCTCCAAAAAGAGAAGGGAAAATTCCTGTCATGTCAGTGGTGCTGCACCGATCGGCCTGTGCCTCTCATAAGTCTCCCACCATGTGAATGCAGCCCCAGAAAACTGAAAAATAGTGAACAAGACCCCACTGGTCTCCAGAATACCCGGTGTATGAAGCATTCATTGGCACTTATCCAGAAAACCCTGAGCATCCTCTGACTCAGCACCGCTAAATTATGGGGGTCGACGCCTCCTAAATCTCTCAAGTCTTCTCTGCTCATCATCTGCCATAACAGGAACTACCGGGGCTTGAGCAGCTGTAGCTGGCTAGGCTGGTAGTGCCCCTGGTATATGAAGTTCCTGTGCCACCTGATCTGGAGTACGGGCAACATGGGTATGAGTACCTCCCCCAGCCTGAGAAGTGGCAGGTGCGGCCTGAGCCGAAACCACCTGAGCAAGACTAGTGCAAACTGTCAATATCTATGCTAGTGCCTCCTGAAGGCCTGGAATCACAATAGGTGCAGCTGGTGCCTTAGCTGGTCCTACCAGCTCAGGTACATCTAGAATATGCTCCTGAGATGGAGCAACGGGTGGTGCTACAGGTGATGCTCCAACTGCTGTACGAGCTGCACCTCGACCTCTACCTCGGCCCCGGCCTCTTGCGGACCTAACTGGTGGCACTGGTGGCTAACCGTCCGATCCGGTAGTGCGTGTTCTCACCATCTGTGAGAGAATAGAATAACAGAATTTTTAGTTTTCCAGAATCAACAAGTTTGCAAGACCGAATACAAGAAGGTAAAATTTTCCTAAGGGTTCGGCAGCCTCTCGAAGATAAGTACAGACATCACCATACCAATCTGCAAGACTCTACTAAACCTGCTCATGGCTCGTGAGACATATGTAACCTAGGCTCTGATACTAACTTGTCACGATCCAAAAACCTAACATGTCGTGATGGTGCCTATCCCAACACTAGGCAAGCTGATAACCTCAATATATCACAATAATCTCTTGAGTTTGAAAATATAATATTTGAATTCCATAGAACACCTCATAATTTCAGATTCAAAATACTCTCAAAACCTGGTATCACCGAGTACATGAGCACATATGCATTACAAGTCTGGAAAATACGATTTGTAATAGTTTGAGACCAAATACAGTAAACAAAGAGATGGGGAAGGAGAGACAAGGTCTGTGAAACATGGAAGCTACCTCGGAATCTCCGAAAAATCAACTGTGCGAAAGAATCAACACTCATTGTATCAGGGATCACCTGGATCTGCACACGAAGTGCATGGTGTAGTAGGAGTACAACCAACTCAGTAAGTAACAATAATAAAGAAGAACTGAAGGTAGTGACGAGCTTCACAGCTAAGTCCAAATACAGTACTTTCCAACATAAAAGGGTAGGCATTCTTTCAAGTTCAACATTTAAAACTCCACAGTAATTTCATATCGAACTTGACAGAAACAGAAAGTAATGTTTTTCCGAAATTTCCAAAATACTGATATATGACAGTTGAAGTGCAGAATAATGAAACCAATGCATCCTCTCAAAGTAACAGTCACTCAATACTTCCATTCACTCCAACCTCACAGTCATTCATTCCTCACAATCACTCTTTTCTCACAATCACTCATTCCTCACAGTCACTCGGCACTCGCACTCGCACTCAGTAGGTACCTAAGCTCACTGGGGGTGTGTACAGACTCCGGAGGGGCTTCTTCAGCCCAAGCACTATATCAAGCCAATCATGGCATATAACAATGAAACATGTTGTGGCGTGCAGCTCGATCCCATAAATATCCCCACAATTAAGTCCTCGGCCTCACTCAATCATCAACCTCTTCAGTCTCTCGGGCTCAAGATGTCATGAAAATCAGCCCAAAAATGATAATAAGATGTATCAATAAATGGCAACAGAGATTGAGATATGATATGAAATGAATGAATATAACTGAGTGTGAAATTACAATTTGAACATATAATTCAACCACAGAAATGACCCCAGTGGATACCAACAATAACAACATATGTCTAAGCATAATTTTTAATATGAGTCTCAACTCAATTTTCTCTAACACGTAGAGAATGTACGGATATCAACAGATTATTCAATTATACAGTTCCATAGAATTTGACCAAGTCACAATTCCTACAGTGCACGCCCACACACCCATCACCTAGCATGTGCGTCACCTCAAAACCAATCATATAACACATAATCCGGGATTTCATACCCTCAGGACGAAATTTAAAACTGTTACTTACCTCAAACTGTGTAATTCTTTATTTCGTTATGCCCTTGACATGAGAATTGGTCTCTGAAAGCCTCGTATCTAGCCACAATTAATTCGATTCAGTCAATACTAATTATTGTAATTAATTCCTTAAGGAAATACTAATTTTCTAATAAAATCCAAAATTAACTCAAATTTTTCCTATGGGCCCCATATCTCGGAACCCAAAAATAGTTACAAAATATGGACGCCCATCCAACCACGAGTCCAACCATAAAAATTTCACAAAGTTCCGACATCAACTCGACACTCAAATCTTCAATTAAAGTCTTTGAAGATTTCTACCATTTTCAACCCTATCTTTACCCACTTGAACTCAACAATATTTTTTCACAAACCTTATTGGTATGTGTATGTATAAGTAATACTCTCATACCTAAGAATAATACTTTTAATCCCCCATCTTTTACTCCAAACTCCAAATTGAAGAATTGGGGAAAGAAATTCTTACCTCTTTGAAGCCCTAACAAGATCCTTGTGAAATCTTAAAGCCTTGAACAAGAATTGATGAGCAATTGACTAAGTATTCACTTTCTCTCTCTAAGATGCTCTCACCACTCTCTAAAATATCATATTAAACCCTTCAAAATGACCCCCAGTAGTGTTTTATAAGAATGGGGTCAGGTTTATAAAACAAGAAAAATAAGCCCCGAAACACACTCTGCGGTCGCATATGCGACCGCATAATTCTCGTGCGGCATGCATAATGGGTGGCAAAAATGGCCTCCGGAACTGGGCAATGCTGCCTCAGTCTGCAGTTGATATGCGGTCCACAGACCTGTTCTGCGGTCGCATAATGCACCGCAAAACTGATCTGCAGTCGCATAATGCGCCATCGACTTTCTTCCACACTTGCCCCACTCCTGTTTCACCCTGTGGACATTATGCGGTCTGCAAAGTGATTCTGCGACCGCATAGTGGGCCGTAGAAATGACCTTTTTCCGGCAAAAATTTTCCTTTACTCATCGGCGTATAGTTCAACCTAAAAAGTCAACCTTTAGACTAATTAATCTTCCTCGGCACCACAAAACCTTAATTTTCATAGTAAAACTTTTTTCGGGGTCGTTACACATAAATCAACATACGGTCACCCTTTTTAACTTAAGTTCTAAACCTTGGAACTAAGTGTTCCAAATCATTCTGAACCTCACCGGACCTGAACCAGTTACCCCCGGCAAGTCACATAACAATCGTAAAGCACAATTTGAGCAGTAAATGGGGAAATATGGTTGTATTACATAAAACGACCGATCGGGTCATTACAGTTTCAAAGTTCATTAGGCCTGAATATATGTGCGATTTGTGTTTTTGATGTTGTTTGAGGTGATTTGATGGTTCGACTAAGTTCGTATGATGGTTTAAGACTTGTTGGTATGTTTGGTTGAGGTCCCGGGGCTCTCGGGTTGATTTCATATGGTTAACGGACCAAGGTTTGAAGTTGAAAATTTGCTGAAGATTTGCAACTTCTAGTGTAATCGCACCTATGAATTGGGAATCGCAGATGCGAGCTTGTAAAAGAGAGGAAGGGGCCGCAAAAGCGGTCAAGAAGGAAGCTGGTAGAGGTTGCAGGTGCGAGGTCATTTTCGCACCCGCGTGTCTGCAGATGCGGGTGTTGGATCATAGAAGCGCATGGGCGCTTGGTGAGGCAGCTTCACAGAAGCATACGACCCTTTACAGAAGTGTGTCCGAAAAAGCAGACTGGGCGTCGCAGAAGCGTGAAAGGGCACAGATGCGGTCAAGTGAACCGCAAAAGCAATTTTGAAAGGCAAAATTAAAAACATAAGGATTCGCGATTTTCTCCATTTCCAAACATTATGAACTCGGACTAGGGCGATATTTGAGAGGGTTTTCGAGGGGATTCTTGAGGTAAGTCCCTTGTGCTTGTTTTTTATCAATATTCTTGTAGCCCCATTGATTTTCCCACCTAGTTTGGGTGTTTGTGAGATGTAATTTTGGAGTTTGAGGCTAGCGATTTGGAGAGTTTATTTGGGGGATTTGGGTGACGATTGGGTGTTGGATTTTGATAAAAATTGTATGGTTGGACTAGTGGTTAGATGGGCTTTCGGATTTTGTGAGTTTTGTTGGATTACGAGATGTGGGCCCGGGAGGAGGGGTGAACCAATTTCGGATTTTGAGTTATAACTTAGTAATTTATTGTAGAATTGATTCCTTTAGCCCGTATTGATTGTATTGCACTATTTGTGGATAGATTCGGATCATTTGGAGACCGATTTGAGAGGCAAAGGCATATTAGAGTAGAGATTTTCTTGGATTGAGGTAAGTAACACTTCTAAACTTGGTTCTAAGGGTTCCAAACCCTGAACTTATGTGTTATGTGATTTGTATTATGGTGACGCACTTGCCAAGTGACAGGCGTGCAGGTGTACACCGTGAGAATCGTGACCTGGTCGGTTCCATGGCACTGTATAGTGGTTCTATCTTGTTGATATCCTTGTTTTCATCATGTGATAAAGTAATTTAGTTGTCACTCATACTAGATATCATGTTTAGGCTTTATGCTGGTACTAATGGGACCCATAGTGGTCGTTTCATGTTGTTGTCTTACTGATTTTATTGATATTTCGTACTCAGTCATAGTCATTCATTTCATAGCATATCTGTCACGACCCAAACCGATGGGCCGCGATGGGCATCCGATGCCTTACTTAACCGAGTACCAACGTTACATATCTTTTTTATTACATCACCGTGGGTAAGTGGGCCAGAAGGGGTGTCATGAGATAACCAGAGTAAACATGAGGAAATATCTAACATAGAACGACCCAACCTGATATAGAAACTCATACATGTGACATACGGGCCTATAAGGCCAATATGATCATTTGTAAACTCAAAACATAGGCGGACAAGGCCATACAGGTATACGTATACATGACATTTGTCTACAAGCCTCTAAGATTACATAGTCGGGACAGAGCCCCGTTATACCAATCAATACATATCTTAATCATACTAACCAAATAGCAACTCCGGGGCAAATGGAGCGCACCAACACCTTCTGCTGAGCTGATAGCATACTTGGACGAATCTCGACCTATCTATCGGGACATGCGGGGATGAAACGCATCGTCCCCATGCAAAAGGGACGTTAGTACAAATAATGTACTGAGTATGTAAGGAATGAAAATCAGTAAATAATAGACATGAGAGAAACATGGAGTAAAAGACTCAACATGTAAGTTTGAACAACTCTGTGAGTCTTTAATATTTACAATGTCATACATATACGTATAAATGTCATACCATGCTTAGGTATATGCATTCATAACATAATCAAGCCTCTGAGGGAATCCAATCATATCATCTCGACCACTGTAGCCAAATCATCAACGTATACCAGCTGATCAGGTATTGGTGCGTATATAACGTCATAATCTTTTCCCATATCCCATATACATATAATATACACGTATATAACGCCATATGGTCATGGGTCAATGTACATGTATAAATGCATAAGAAATAGGTTAATAAGATTTCTCGGAATGTCATAAAAATCAATATACCTTTCGGATAAACTTTATCCAATACGTATTTTGTTTTCTGAGACCCATGAATAGAAGCTATAATAATAATAATTCACATGGGGAATCAAGAATATAGACACACTTAGTACTTCTATGAATAGAGTCATTTATAAAAATTGTGCGTTTACTCGTTTCATTTGCATCGTATGGATCATGCCAAAAATAAAGAAGGGATAGCCTTAACATACCTGAGTCGGTTCTCTTGACAATCCCTCTAATACACGACAATCGCGACAAAACACGTGACAACAAGATCGGAGTAGGAAAATATTTGTATAATATTCTTGAGAAAGATTGTACCGTACTCCCTTAGAATTGCAAATTTCACGCTTTATCGCATTATAAAGTTTCAAACGAATTACTTGAGTTCCATCCGTTACTTAGCAAGCTTTGCCTCAAACCTTAATGAAGTAAAGATATTTCTTTAAAATTGTGAGCTCCATCCGTAACTTTGTATAAGCATATCCATTATGTGATTTAGAGAGGCCTTTTATATTTGTGGGTGTGGGCCCCATTTATGTAATGACTTAGCCAAAAGACCCTCTAAATATGCCAACTTGTAATGTAAAATAAGAGTCACATTTACCTTGCTCTTGGCTGCCATGTTGAAGTTCCATAAGCTTGTCCAAAGATTTTAACTAATTATCCACCAATTTCTTAATCAATTTGTTAATCTTTCATTAACTAATAATTAACCAATTACCCCCATAATTAAGAATTAACACAAATTACTTATGATACTACTCATTTTTAACATACCTTATACATCTTACTATCAACGTCATGTGGTACCTTGTATGGCACAAGTCCATAAATACGGGGTATTATGGCTCGGATCGTATTATATCCCAAATTGACAACCTTCAACGAAACTCATTTTCTTTGATTTGTTTACCTTTTCACCTTTACGAATTTACCCATCACTTATTTGAAATAGCATAATACTTATAATATCCAAATAATCTTGTCCTTGAACTAATGTCAATCAGCTTACGACAAATTCAACTACAATACTACATGGTGTAACCCCATCATAATATAATACTGCGGGGCGTAACATCATCGTAATATAATACTGCGGAGTATAACATCGACGTAATACTGCGGGGAGTATCATCATTCCCCCTTTTGGAATATTCGTCCTTAAATGTTGACTGATGCACTTATCATCTTCATAACTTATGTCTTCTGAATGCTTTAGTACTCTCTTTGCCATCTAGGCAACTGTTCTGTGAATAAATCCAAAGGCCAGGGCATTCCCCCTTCTAGGCCTCTTTCTCACACCATGACTTGTGGTCGGAATCCTTCCAATCTCATAACTG
Source organism: Nicotiana tabacum (assembly GCF_000715075.1). NCBI lineage: Eukaryota > Viridiplantae > Streptophyta > Magnoliopsida > Solanales > Solanaceae > Nicotiana > Nicotiana tabacum. The sequence continues at coordinate 108,302,875 of NC_134094.1, read as the reverse complement.
TTGCTACCTTCTGTCATGCAGCATGTACGACTCTGACCTTGTAAGTGCGCCTATGCAACTCTTCTCTCCTTTTTCCTCTGGCTTTTAGCCAATCTCTATGCCTCACTTTGTAAACATATACAAATCTTGATAAGGTGTCCCTCTGGGCATCTTAGGCTTTACTTTGTGAACATATATAAAATTATGTCAAGTTGTCCATCTGGGTGTCATTAGCTTTACTTCATCTAAGTAGGCCATACTATACCATAATTCTTACTTCGATTTATCGTTACTCAGGTCTGCTACCAAACTCCAGGTTACTTTCGTTGCTTATCCTATATGCATAAAGCTAAGTCTTTTAACGCTTTTTCGTTACTGTTCATCTTAAGAATGGTAGCCTGATCTCATCTCATACTATTGTAACTTTTATTCATCCATTATTGATTCACCTCAATGTTGATCTACAATCTACCACCGATAACTTGAAACTTCTTACGTAATACTTTGCCACTAGGGCTTACGTTACATCGAGGAGTGTTTGAAGTGATTTTCCTTATCCACTTAGGGGCGATACTATACTTCAATAATTGTATTTTAATCCTATACAATTCATGAAATACTCTTCAAATCATTACTCAATTGAAGGCCCAAATGTCATCCTTTATCTATCACAATTACACCCTCATTGTACTACCATGGCAACATTCCATCTCTTCTAAATGCTACTAGTCTTAGACTCCTTTGAGTTCATTCAGGCTATACTGAGCTTTCTATAACTTAGAGAAACCATCAGCTCTCTTATTTTTATGAGCTTAATCCCGAGGATTTATCCATTCTGGTCACCTTCTCACTCGCCTCTTCTTATGCTTACTCTTGTCTTCCTAAAACCTTGTCGCTCTACCATACTTTAGCTTGAGACCTACACATATCTATTAATACTACTCGTAACCTTCCTTCAACTTGCTTGCACTATATATTTCCTTATGTTATTCTGAAACATCAAGTGATACATTACATCATCTCAAACTCTTCTTTACTCTCTTAACTAGGCCTTTCGATACCTAGAAACCATAGGCTGGAAGACATGCTACTGACGACGCTGCTATCATTCCTGGATATTGAATCCCCGTGCTTCTAGCCTTCTATCCGAAGTATGGGCTATTCACAACCTTCTGCATTCGAGTATCTCGTATGTTGTTCACATTTACCTTACTTACCTTGAAATCTCGCATCACATCTTTTATCTATTTCATGACCTCCCTTCCACACAAGTATATTTCACATCCACAACTTGAAGCTCTATTATAATACTTGCACCTCTGATATTAAGAGTGATTCTGCAATGTTCTCAATCATGATTTATATAATTTTATGGTCGTTCTGCCACTTGTCGCATGAATACTTGGCTTATATTAGTTCCCACACATCCCAGAATTTTTGTACAACTCATATGGTCTCGAATATTACTTTCTATTTTACTCCCTATTCATTAGTCACGGTAGGTGCCACTTTCTTTTGGAGTGCATATAATGTTGTAGTGAGACTATTTTTACATGACCATTCCTTCTTCAAGTTGCTATGCTTAGGTGAAAGCCTTCTTCTTCATTTTCTCAGCTAGTCTTTCATTGTAGTACTTACGGAGGACCCTCTGACTCTTGTAAAGATGCGAGCTTATCACATCGTATACTCGACAGAATTTTTGATGTTCTTCCTCGCCTATAACTATTCTTAGTTACTTACCTTCACGTCCTTGTGCTTGTAGGGTTGCTTCTGAACTGATATTTTGACTTTCTTCCAATGGCACTCTCTTTTATTTCCGTAACACCAATACGATACCATTAACTACCCCAACTCCTATCTGAATATTTCTCAAGTCTTACAATGTCATAACTGCGAGACTGAATTCACTATATTGGGTTTCACTATGTTTATCTTGCACGATCTGTTGATTTGTATGTATTCTCTTGTCTAGCCATAACTAGGCTCTTCCTGAATCAACTATTAACTACTCGTTGGCCCATTCTCATATAAATATTCCGTGTAATCTTTCTTGGGTTATGTTTTTGTCTTAACTTTCCTCTCGCATTGGCTCCTTATTTATCAATAACATCCTGGGCCGGAACCCTTACTTCCTTTCCTTGATGTCGTGCTTGCATAATGTTCTGGAATGGTATCATATATGTAGGATTCAGATAAGTGCAATCTTATTCCTTTCTTATTTTTTTTATCGCATTCTTCCTTTACCATTCCATAGTTACTAGAACCACTTAATTCTGTCTTAATGCCACATCACACAGTCCCTTAAGCTTAACTTTGCTCATATTTCTTGCTTTAGTAAAGATACTTCCTAAATGACCTTTAAAGGGTATTCTTTTGTCGTCCATTCTATTATCGCTGGAACACAATATCTGAAATTCTCATGATGCCGACTATTATCAAATCACTCAGTCCCTAGTTCATGTTTAGTTTATCTTGTTCACCAGCCCATACTGATTTCTATTACTCTGGGTCTAACTTTTCCTTCCGGTAGTCGCGTTGGAGTCACGAACTTATTTCTCGAAATGAGGATATGACTTTATAGCCTATTCTTTTTTTTTTGTCTCAAGGCATGTCACCTCTCATTTTTTATTTCCTTCTCTTGACTATAGACTCTGTAATACTGTCATTTTTTTTATCTACCGTTGTCATCCATGTATCATATCTTACTCATAATTCTTCATTAATTCTCTCCTTATTTCTCTGCTAATATTTCTCTCTATCACTTTATTCTGAAAACTTCAACAAGACATTCTTTTGCTTTTAGCTCCCCTTGCTCTATCCATTGGCTCTTCGGGTCTCCTAACATTCTCTCTCTACTAGGGACGGGAGCCACACTAAGGTAATATTTATCCTTTCCACGCTTCCAGTTCCTATCTTTGTAGTACTCATATCTAGCTGTACTATTTTAGAGTGCACCATCTGGGTGTCTCACAAGGAGATCTATTAGCACATTTGCACTATCCTTCGAAAATGTCAACTAATGCAAACAATCCATTCACCATTTTGGGTTACTCTAACCCCAGACAGATCCTGATATCCCGTCCTTCTCTTAAACCATATTTGTTAGTTCCCATAGGGCATAACTGAGATAGGTGTGGCCGATTGTACATACCTCTGTTACAATTGAAGGTAACTCAAAATGCTTATATTTCTCTGCTTGAATTGTAAATACTGTTAATCTTCATTAACTAGGTACCTCGTACCCTTCTTCACCTTGCTTCTATTACTTGCTGAAACTTGTGTCTACCTTCCAATTCTCTTATTCCTTTTTACCGTAAGAGTGGATAGATATTGTTGCCTTAGGGATCCTTATCAAGAAGCTTACACATCTTAGTACACACATGATCTACTGAATACCTCATATTTATTCATCATAAGTATGATGCAAAATCGAGTTCCTCTTACTCAACTCTTCCACAGCCGCATGCAATCCCTTACCAACCGTCTTTCTAGATGTAGGCATCACCGTATTATGAATAAGATAGAGTTTAGGAAATTCAGTTCTTACAACTAAGCTTTACCACATGATCTAGAGTAAGAAGAAAGAGTGACAGTCCTAAATGCCATGTAGACTCTTGCTTATAAGTGTAGTGCACAACACACACATAAACAAGACTCTACTAGACACGGCTTGTAGACTCCCTAGGATAGAACTGCTCTGATAGCACTTTTGTCACGACCCAAACCGATGGGCCGTGACGGGCACCCGGTGCCTTACTCAACCAAGTACCAACGTTACATATTTTTTTTATTACATCATCATGGGTAAGTGGGCCAGAAAGGGCGTCATGATATAACCAGAGTAAACATGAGGAAATACCTAACATAGAACGACCCAACCTAATATAGAAACTCATACCTGTGACATACGGCCCTATAAGGCCAACATGATTATTTGTAAACTCAAACCATAGGCCAACAAGGCCATACAAGTATCCGTATACATGATATCTGTCGACAAGCCTCTAAGAGTATATAATTGTCATAAAGGTCGGGACAGAGCCCCGCCATACCAATCAATACATATCTTAATCATACTAACCAATTAGCAACTCCGGAGCAAATGGAGCGCACCAACACCTTCCACTGAGCTGATAGCCTACTTGGAGGAATCTCGACCTGTCTATCGAGACCTGCAGGCATGAAACGCGACGTCCCCAGGAAAAAGGAACGTCAGTACAAATAATGTACCAAGTATGTAAGGAATGAAAATCAGTAAATAATAGACATGAGAGAAACATGGAGTAAAAGACTCAACATGTAAGTCTGAACAACTCTGTGAGTCTTTAATATTTACAATGGCATGCATATGCGTATAAATGTCATACCATGCTTAGGTATATGCATTCATAATATCATCAAGCCTCTTAGGGAATCCCATCATATCATCTCGGCCACTGTGGGCAAATCATTAACGTATACCAGCTGATCAGGTGGTGGTACGTAAATAACGCCATAACCTTTTCCCATATCCCATATACATATAATATACACGTATATAACTCCATCTAGTCATGGGTCAATGTACATGTATAAATGTATGAAATGCATAAGAAATACGTTAATAAGATTTCTCAGAATGTCATAAAAATCAATATGTCTTTCGGATAAACTTTATCCAATACGTATTTTTTTCTGATACCGATGAACAAAAGCTATAATAATAATTCACATGGGAAGTCAAGAATATAGACACCCCTCGTACTTCTATGAATAGAGCCATTTATAAAAATTGTGCGTTTACTCGTTTCGTTTGTATCGTATGGATCATGCCATAAAGAAAGAAGGGATAGCCTTAACATGCCTGAGCCGGTTCTCTTGATAATCCCTCTAATACATGACAATCGCGACAAAACACGTGACGGCAAGATCGGAGTAGGAAAAAATTTGTATATTCTTGATAAAGATTGTACTGTACTCCCATAGAATTGCAAATTTCATGCTTTATCGCATTATGAAGTTTCAAACAAATTACTTGATTTCCATTCGTTACTTAACAAGCTTTGCCTCAAACCTTAATGAAGTAAAGAGATTTCTTTAAAATTATGAGCTCCATCCTTAACTTTATATAAGCATCTCCATTATGTGATTTAGAGAGGTCTGTTGTATTTGTGGGTGTGGGCACCACTTATGTAATGAATTAGCCAAAAGACCCTCTAAATATGCCACCTTGTAATGTAAAATAAGAGTCACATTTACCTTACTCTTGGCAGCCACGTTGAAGTTCCATAAGCTTGTCCAAAGATTTTAACTAATTATCCACCAATTTCTTAATCAACTTGTTAATCTCTCATTAATTAATAATTAACCAATTACCCACATAATTCAGAATTATCTCAAATTACTTATAATACTACTCACTTTTAACATACCTTATACACCGTACTATCATGGTCATGTGGTATCTTGTATGGTACAAGTCCATAAATACAGGGTACTATGGCTCGGATCGTATTATATCCCAAATTGAACGAAACTCATTTTCTTTGATTCGTTTACCCTTTCATCTTCACGAATTTACTCATCACTTGTTTGAAATAGCATAATACTTATATCTCCAAATAATCTTGTCCTTGAACTGATGTCAATTATCTTACGACAAATTCAACGTACAATACTATAGGGTGTAACATCGTCGTAATATAATACTGCGGGGCGTAACACTATCTCAGTCTCTGTTGTTATTTACCGATACATCATATCATTGTTTTTGGGCTAGTATCATGACATTGTGAGCCCGTGAGAGAGAGACTAGAGAGGTTGATGACTGAGTGAGGACGAGGGCCTGATTATAAGTGACATTTATGGGATCGGGCAGCACGCCGAAGTGGTTATATTGATTTATGATAGTGATTGGGCTGAAGGAACCCCTCCGGAGTCTACACACACCCCCAGTGAGCACAGTCGATTATATTGAAGGATGGATCTTCCTTGGACATTTTTCTTGTCCGAAGCATTATATACCTGGAGATGGATCTTCTCCGCTGGCTGAATTGGCCCTACTCAGTACTAGGTGACTGATGGTCAGTGATGTATATATGCCGGGATAGATCTTTCATGGGCCGTATGGGCCATATACAGTACTGAGTGATTGAGTATTTGAGAGTGTGAGCACATGCGATTGTCAGCATGGTGTGTCATATACAACATGTGCATTGCCATGTAGAAGTAGAGGGGTTATATTCTTCATATCATTCAGATTTGATCCATTTTACTGTTTTGAGATATCTATCGAACTTGAAAGCATGTCTACGTTATTGCACTGTTATTTTCTATATTGAACTGTGTTGGCTGAGTTCGTCACTACTTTCAGTCCAAAGTTTGGATTTGTTACTTATTGAGTTGGTTGTACTCACGCTACACCCTGCACCTCGTGTGCAGATCTAGGTGCTTCCGATTACGGCAGTTGCTGAGTAAGGAGTTGAGTTTACGGAGACTATCGAGGTAGTTGCATGGCATTCGTAGGCCTTGACACTCCTTCATTATCTTTATTTCTATTTTCGTTCCTATTTCTCAGACATTGTAGTAGGCTGTATCCTGGTATAGATGCTCATTTACTCGGTGACACCCCAATTTTAGGAGAGATTTGTATTGCGTTGTGGTTTTATTTCAGTTTTTAAAGAGATTTTCTTAAATATTAACTGCTTCCATTTAATTTTCAAAGTTTTATTTGGTTAAACTGGTTGAGTAGTTGTCTTGCCTAGTTCCACGATAGTCCCCATCACGACGGTTGGTTTTGGGTCGTGAAAAGTTTTTCTGCCTTCACGGTGTTCCAGTGCTCAACATTTCAAATCGAGGCATTCAATTTACATCACAGTTCTGGAGAGTAGTAGAGCGAGCATTGGGCACCTAGGTTGAGTTGAGCACATCATTTCACGCTCAGACGGACGGAAAGTCCGAGCATACTATTCATATATTATAGGACATGCTACGTGCTTGCGTCATTGATTTTGGGGGTTCTTGGGATCAGTTTCTGCCACTCGCGGAGTTTGTCTACAACAACAACTACCATTCGAGCATTCAGATGGATCCGTATGAGGATTTGTATGGGAGACGATGTAGATCTCTGGTGGGTTCGAGCCGGAGGAGGCTAGGCTATTGGGTACTGACTTGGTTTAGGATGCATTGGACAAGTTTAAATTGATTCAGGAGCGGCTTCGCACGACGTAATCCATACATAAGAGTTATTCTGACAGGAAGGTATGTGATGTTGCTTACATGGTTAGGGAGAAGGTCCTGCTGAAGGTATCACCCATGAAGGGTGTTATGAGATTCGAAAAGAAGGTGAAGTTGAGCCCTCGATACATTGGGCCGTTTGAAGTGCTTCAGAGGATTGGGGAGGTGGCTTACGAGCTTGCCTTGCCACCTAGTTTGTCGGGCGTGCATCTAGTATTTTATGTTTCTATGCTCCAGAAGTATGTTGGCGATCCATCTCATGTTTTGGATTTCAATATAGTTCAGTTGGATGGTGATTTGACTTATGATGTGGAGTCGGTGGCCATTTTGGATCGGCAGGTTCGAAAGTTGAGGTCAAAGAATATAGCTCCAGTGAAGGTGCAGTGGATAGGTCAGCCCATTGAGGAGGCTACTTGGGAAATTGAGCAGGATATGCAGAGAAGATATCCACGCCTATTTGAGACTCCATGTATGTTTCTAGACCCGTTCGAGGACGAACGTTTGTTTAAGAGGGGGATGATGTAATGACCCAGTCGGTTGTTTCAAGAGTTATAGCCATGTTCCTCCATTTACTACTACATTTGTGCTTTATAGTTGTTATACGACTTATCGAGTTAGTTGGTTCAGGTCCGGAGAGATTTCGAAATGAATTGAGTCACTTAGTCTCATAATGGAAAGCTTAAGTTAGAAAAGTTGACTGAATGTTGATTTATGTGTAAATGAACCCGGATTTGAATTTTGATGGTTCTGTTAGCTCTATTGGGGGATGTTGGACTTAGGAGCGTGTCCGGATTATGATTTGGAGGTCTGCAGTTGAATTAGGCTTGAAATGGCGAAAGTTGAAATTTTGGGAAGTTTGACCGGGAGTGGACTTTTTTATATCGGGGTCGGATTCTGATTTCGGAAGTTAGAGTAGGTCTGTGGTGTCATTTTACACTTGTGTGCAAAATTCGGAGTCAATCTGACGTGATTTGATAGGTTTCGCCATCGGGTGTTGAATTTGGAAGTTTCAAAGTTCATTAGGCTTGAATCTATGTGTGATTTGTGTTTTTGATGTTGTTTGAGGTGATTTGATGGTTCGACTAAGTTCGTATGATGTTTTAAGACTTGTTGGTATGTTTGGTTGAGGTCCCGGGAGCCTCGGATTGATTTTGGGTGGTTAACGGACCAAGGTTTAAAGTTGAAGAATTGCTGAAGATTTGCAATTGCTGGTGTAATCGCACATGTGGATTGGGAACCGCAGATGCGAGCTCGTAGAAGCGAGGAAGGGGCTGCAGAAGTAGTCAAGAAGGAAGCTGGCAGAGGTCACAGGTGCGAGGTCCTTTCTGCACCTGCGTGTCCGCAGATGCGGGTGTTGAGTCGCAGAAGCGCATAGGCGCTTGGTGAGGCACCTTCGCAAAAGCAGACGACCCTTTGTAGAAGCATGTCCGCAAAAGCTGACTGGGCGCCGCAGAAGCGTGAAAGGGCACAGATGCGGTCAACTGAACCACAGAAGCGGTTTTGCTGGGCAGAATTAAAAATATAAGGGTTCACGATTTTCTTCATTTCCAAATATTTTGATCTCGGACTAGGGCGATTTTTGAGAGGGTTTTCGTGGGGATTCTTGAATTAAGTCCCTTGTGCTTGTTTTGATCAATAATCTTGTATCCCCATTGATATTTCCACTTAGTTTCGGTGTTTTTAAGGTGTAATTTGGGAGTTTGAGGCTACGGATTTGGAGAGTTGATTTGGGGGATTTGGGGGACGATTGGGTGTTGGATTTTGATAAAAATTGTATGGTTGGACTCATGGTTGGATGGGCTTTTGGATTTTGTGAAAGTTGTTGGATTTCGAGACGTGGGCCCGAGGGAGGGGTTTGAACCAATTTCGGATTTTGAGTTATAACTTAGTAATTTCTTGTAGAATTGATTTTTTTAGCCCGTATTGATTGTACTGTACTGTTTGTGGCTAGATTTGGGTCATTTGGAGGACGATTTGCGAGGCAAAGGTGTATTGGAGTAGGGATTTTCTTGGATTGAGGTAAGTAACACTTCTAAACTTGGTTCTGAGAATTCGAAACCCCGAACTTATGTGTTATGTGATTGGTATTACGGTGACGTGCATGCCAAGTGACGGGCATGCGGGCGTGCACCGTGAGAATTATGACTGGTCGATTCCATGGCACTGTCTAGCGGTTCTATCTTGTTGATATCCATGTTTTCATTATGTGATAAAGTAATTGAGCTGTCACGCATGCTAGATATCATGTTTAGGCTTTATGTCGGTACTGTTGGGACCCATAGTAGTCATTTCTTGTTGTTGTATTACTGATTTCATTGATATTTCGTACTCAGTCATAGTCATTCATTTCATATCATATTATATCTCAGTCTCTGTTGTTATTTACTGATACATCATATCATTATTTTCGGGCTAGTAATATGAGATTATGAGCCCGTGAGAGAGACACTAGAGAGGTTGATAACTGAGTAAGGCCGAGGGCCTGATTATGAGTGATATTTATAGGATTGGACTGCACGCCGAAGCGGTTATACTGATTTATGATAGCGCTTGGGCTAAAGGAGCCTCAAGTGAGCGCGTTTGATTATATTGAGGGATAGATCTTCCCTGGATATGGATTTTGTCTGAAGTATTATATACCTGGAGATGGATCTTCTACGCGGGCTGGATTGGCCCTACTCAGTACTGGGTGACTGATGGTCAGTGATGTATATATTCCGGGATGGATCTTTCTTGGGCCGTATGGGCCATATACAATACTGAGTGATTGAGCATTTGAGAGTGTGAGCATATGATATTGTCAGCATGGTGTGTCACATAAAACATGTGCATTGGTATGTAGAAGTAGAGGGGTTATATTCTTCATATCATTCAGATTTGATCCATTTTACTGTTTTGAGATATCTATCGAACCTGGAAGCATGTTTACGTTTCTACACTGTTATTTTCTACATTGAACTGTGCTGGTTGAGTTTGTCACTACTTTCAGTCCAAAGTTTGGATTTGTTACTTATTGAGTTGGTTGTACTCACACTACACCCTACACCGAGTGTGCAGATCCAGGTGCTTCCGATTACGGCGTCTGCTGAGTGAGGAGTCGAGATCTCGGAGCCTATCAAGGTAGCTGCAGGGCGTTCGCATCCCTTGACTCTCCTTCATTATCTTTATTTGTATTTCAGTTCTTAGTCCTCAGACATTGTAGTGGGTTCTATCCTGGTATAGATGCTCATTTATTCGTGACACCCCAGTTTTGGGAGATATTTGTATTGCGTTGTGGTTTTATTTTGGTTTTTAAAGGGTTTTTCTCAAATATTAAATGCTTCCGTTTAATTTTTAAAGTTTTTATTTGGTTGAACTGGTTGAGTAGTTGGCTTGCCTAGTTCCACGATAGGCGCCATCACGACAGTTGGTTTTGGGTCGTGACAATCGGAATACGAAGACTCAAATATTTGAAACAAGGTTTTTATGAGGGGGAGTAAAATACGCACTATACTTTTTTTCCCTTACTAAGTTTTTTTCCCACAGGGTTTACCTTATAAGGTTTTTAATGAGACAACTAGTTATGCGTATTACTAAATATATGTACTCTTTTCCGTTCACTAGGATTTTTCTCACGGGATTTTTCCTAGTATGATTTTAATTAGACACATTATCTTTTAATGAACATCCAAAGGGGGGGATGTGTTATTAATATATTATATTATGGATGTTCATTTAATACTCTATTGCAAATAAGCTTTTTGAAGAAGCTTATCTATATGAGACTCTGCCGTAAATATGTTTATCTATTTAGTACTCTATTGGAAATAAGCCTCCTGAATAAGCTTATCCTTTTAGTACCCTGTTATGGATAAATATTACCCCCGGTAGAAGATTATCTATATCTGGTACAATGAACTTATCCTTTCAATACCTCGTTATGCATAAACATTACCCCCACTAGAAGATTATCTATACCTGGTACAGTAACATCTTACACAGCAGCTTGCTTTCTTTTGTAAATAGAGGAGATTTCAGTTCATTATGTACATAAGTTTGAAGTTTGAATAATATATCAGTTTATCTCTATACTTGTCTTTACTTTACGGTCTTTATTTCATAATAATTTGAAAGTATTAGTTTTAAAAAAAGAAATAAAACATCCACAAATCTTTGAAAAAAGAACTACGTACAACAAAAAGAATTTGTAGAAACTAAAAAGAAGAAATTCTAAATTCCAGTAATATTTTAAGATGAAAATAGAAAACATTGTCACCAGAAAACTCTCAAAAACGGTGATGAGAAGTAAATAAGTACGACTGAATAAAAGACTATTTCTTAGAATGTATCATTTACTCTTTCTTTCCACTCCTTTCCTTTCCTTTCCTTTTACCACCCTTTCGGCTAGGGTTGTGCATTATTTGGATTAAACCGAAAATTCGAATCGATCCGTGTTATTCGAATTGGTTCGAATCAAATCTCAACTTTTTGGATCGGATTTAATATTAAATATTTAATTATTTTGAATATCGGATAGGATGTCGTTTGGCTTAATTTAAATCTGAACCGATCCAAAATCTGAAATATAGGGTCTACATATAAAAGTGAGGGTGCCATCACATAAAGATAGGTTTCATTTATCTTATTTCTCTCATATTCTTTCATGAAGAGCACATATCGACCGAAATAAAGGCTTTCAATGGGGTCTAATGCTAGTTGAGAAACTTGCAACAATACCTAATGTTGATTGTCTTGTGCAAAATAATAGGAGAAGTTGTTTAGATAGTAAGAGCATCAAAGTATAATTCATTATCTGACAACAGTTAGTAAAAATTTGGACATGTCTTGTTTCTCCGAGTTTTCTTGCTGAGAAACACAAGTGTGGTTAATCATGTCCTTATATTTTTGTTCTAGCTATGTATGTGATGGTTGAAACGGGTGTGCTTTTGCCTGTTTCTCAATCCAAGTGTGTTGTGATCTTACATAGTTTCCTTATCATGAAAGATTTGAGTAATTATATGGAATGTTGTGTATGACTCGTTAGTTATAGCTAGCTACTTAAAGTCTTTTATTTTAGTATCTTAATATATAAGGCTTACAATTCGAACCGTAATCCAAAATATTTATTCGATCCAAATATCAAAATCCAAATCCGAACCGAATTTAATTTGGTTCGGATTTGGATTTACCAAGTCCAAAATTCGAAATTATAGTCCAAAATATGCCAAATTCGATCCAATCCGATACATGAACGGGGCTACTTTCGGCTCTCTCCCCCACTCAAATCTCATACATGACGAATTTACAGAAATATGAATTTACTTAGTATCATATTATGAACCTTACCAAAAGAACCATATCCTGTCCTTTGGCTAAAGAAATTAGACATAAAAGCCAAAGAAAATATAATCACACCCTACATTTTTTGCATTTTAGTGTAAATTTCAAATCCTGGACCAATGGACTTCACGAGCTGGGCTTTTAGAGATGAGGTTTTTTGGCCAATCCTAGTCAATTTTGGGCCACCAAATCCTACAACCGATGAGAAGGTCCTATGGAGTAAAGGAAAGCATAATTTGAGAAAATGATAAAAATGATTCTTAATGCATGGACTTTGGATTCATTAGGTCCTTCTTATATAAACCCTAATGTGAAAAGGTCCTTAATGTATCCCAAAAGCTTATCAGTTTGTTATTTCGCCCTACAAAAGTGACGATAAAATCTGTCAAAATAAATAGAGGCCTCATCATGTGCAACCACGCGAAATATCAAAATACAAAACAAAAGCTCTTGTCTTCTTCGATCAACCCCAAATGTGAAAATCCCTTACCCTAACTTGAAAGAGCCACGGACATAGTTCCGATTAAGGGGTAAAAGCTCTCATCTAATTCATGTGTTTCCAAGAAATATCGCCTTGTTGTTTTGCTAGAGAAAGACGATATTCTTTTTTCAAAAAAATCGATTTCTCATCAAACTACTCACTAAAACTTACTGCTTGATTATATGATTGTTACCCATCGTTTTATAATGTATTGTATTACACTGTATTATATTGTATTGTATTGTATCGTTTTATAAATACAATATTTGGATAAAGTATATTATTTGTTGTTGTTAAATAACATTTTGTTGTTTGATTTGACTGTATCGTATTGTATTGTAACTGATAAATTTATGAAAATACCATCAATTATTTAAGTATTAAATTTATCAAAAATTACGCATCAAGAATTAATCAGATTACTTTTGCCTCTACTTATCGATCTAGTTGCTCATTGTTTTTATCACTGAACCAAAGATATTTATATTGTCTTCACCTTCTTATCTTCAAATTATAAAAAAGTTTTAAAAACAATTTTATTGCTTTTGTCCTGCTTTTATCTTCTAAGTCACAATATTTTTGGACTTTTGGGATTATATTTTTTGTTAACTGACTGACTGACTAGAAATCCAATGTTAAGGATTTTTGTTTGTAAATCTCAATAGTATCTAACTTTTCTCGCACTAGTGTTCAACAACATTATTGTACCCAATGAGAGAGTAATTAAATTACTTAATTATATATATTTGGGTTTAATATAATACTTGGTGAATTACATTAACAAATCATACTGATCATCAGGTACTTATATCATACAAATAAGAATCTCCACAATAATCATACATAATTGCAGCATAATAGGTGGTTAACTACTCAAACAACTAGACATACAATAGGAAAACAAATGGTAACTATCAAAAAAATAAGAAAAAAAGTACCTGTAACTTGAAAACAATAGCAAAAACCTGAAGGAAAAAGTTAACTATCATTAGAAAAGGAATAAAGAACTATGATAAAGAAATGAACGAGAATTGACAAAACAAATAAATAAAGAATTGGAGTTCAAAGTAATTAGAATTTGTCACGACCCCAAATTCTCTCCGTAGAATGTCGTGACGGCACCTACTCTCTAAGATTAGGTAGGCCTAACAATATGCGGAAACATTAAATAAAACTTAAAATTTCAAAACTCCAACAAATAAATAGAAACAATAAACTCAATACGTACAACTCCCGAAATCCTAGTGAGATATAAGTCACAAGCTCTAGATAGAGTGTTGGATAATCCAATACATCGTTGTCTATAAAAGTATAAAGAAATAAGGAAGAACAAGATAGAAGGGGACTCTGAGGCTGCGGACGCAGGTGTATCATAAAGTCTCCAAACGAAGCAACTCACCGCACTAATACCAGGACTGATAAGATGTACCTGGATCTGCACAAAATATGTGCAGAAGCGTAGTATGAATATATTACAATGGTACCCAGTAAGTGTCAAGTCTAACCTCAGTAGAGTAGTGACGAGGTCGGGTCAAGGCCCTACTGGACAATAAGATATAAGATAGAAGACATAATGATATAATGATAATGACAAAGGAAGTGAAACAATAAAGAATTTGCAGAAAGTTAACAACACGAAGTCAAGGCAGTCAATACAAGCAGAAATGAAGACAAGGAGTTTATATGTTAAGAAAAACAACAACCAAACAAATATAGCAAATAGAGAAAAGATCAACAGGGGCACTCCCGAGGTAACGCCTCGTAGTCCCAAATCATAAAAGTAAATCACAGTCTTTTCTTAAATCACCGCGGGGCCTTTACATTTAGTTTTGAAAATTATTTTTCCGAAATAGCACCCCGCATTTTAGCTCACCTTATCACACCGCATGGCTTCTAGTAGTTCTCCTACTAGCCACGCATATCAAGCCCGCCTTATCTCACCGCATGCGTTTAACACCCGGACCTTATACCACCGCAAGTATATCAATAGTAACAACGGCACGGTAGAAACCTTGTGCAAACAACCAAACAATCCTCTCAACAATAACACGAATGCCAAAACATAACAACTCAATAAAAATGATATTTTGCAACTTACACTTTACCTCAATAGAAACCACGTCCTTTGCAACTCAATACCAAACTCAACCGCATAATACTCCAAGAATAGTAATTTCAAGTAAGGGCTTAACAGTTAAATAATGAATACAAAATAGAAGAAAACAAGTAATTCAACTAAACACGTAGGGCGATTTGCAAATAAGACATACAACAAATAGACATATGAAGTTAGACTAAACATGATGTCTATAACATATTAAAGTAACCCAATTAAAGAATGAAAGGAAACTACATAGCAAAAATCCGAAAATTTCACATTTAGCCCGTGTATGCACTCGTCACCTCACGCCCACGGCTTTCACATTTCACAATTATCACAACAATACTAATTACAAGATGTAATTATCAGTAGATTCATAGGAATTAATCAAAAACGAGTCAAGAATCCTTACACCAACAATTCCTTTGAACAACCCTCAAAATTTTGCCTCAAGCCGACCTCCCAAAATCCCAAAATAAATAATGAAGCAAAACTCTCGCAAATTCCCTTTTCTGCCCAGTTAAACCACATCTGTGGGCCCTTTGTCACATCTGCGATGCCACACCTGCGGAAAAACCATCGCAGGTGCGGTCCAAACTTAAGTCCAGGTGCCCCGCTTCTGCGGATAATAGCTCGCATCTGTGAGACCGCTTCTGCGGAGAAACGACCGCATCCGCGGTCAACCCCAAGGTTGTTTCCCCAAGTTTCGCGTCTGCGAAGGAAGCCTCTGCATCCGCGAGTCCGCTTCTGTGGACAAATGATCGCACATGCGATCCCAGCTGGGCTAGACAAAATCCATTTCTGCGATCAGTGGCTCGCATTTGCGAGCCCGCACCTGTGGCCAATCACTCTGCAGGTGCGAAGACACCAGAACCATCCCAACACTTCAGTAAATCACTAAGTCCAAAAATGATCTAATTTCCATCTGATTCACACCTGGGGCCCCCGGGACCCCGTCCGAATATAACAAAAGTTTCAAATCACATAACGGACCTACTCGAGGCCACAAATCACATCAAACAACACAAATTCTACGAATCGCAACCCAAATTCAAGCGTATGAACTATGAACTTCATCTAACTTCCAGAATTGGAATCTAACCCCGATATCAAAAAGTCCACTCTCGGTCAAACTTTTCAAAATCTTCCAACTTTTGCCAATTAACGCCGAAATGACCTGCAAACCTCCAAAACAACATCCGGATACGCTCTTAAGACCAAAACCATGCTACGGAGCTATTGGAACCGTCAAAACTCCATTCCAGAGTCATCTTCACAGAAGTCAAACTACGGTCAACTCCTACAACTTAAACTTTCATTTTATGGACTATGTGTCCCATTTCACTCTGAAACTCACACTAACTCAAAACCAACCACCCCGGCAAGTCACGTAACCATAATATAGCATAGAGGGAGCATATATTAGGGAATCAGGGCTAAAATATCCAAAACGACCGGCTGGGTCATTACATCCTCCCCCTTTTAAAATAAACGTTCGTCCTCGAACGAGTATAGAGACATACCTGAAGTGGTAAAATGATGAGGATAATGGCTACGCATATCATTCTCGGTCTCACAAGTCGCCTCCTCAATTGGTTGACCCCTCCACTGAACCTTCACTGAAGCAATGTTCTTCAACCTCAAATTTCGAACCTGCCTGTCCAAAATAGCCATTGGCTCCTTAACATAAGACATGAGACGGATCGTCGTGATACTTCTAGAGCATAGAAACATGGAACACTAGATGAACTGCAACTAGACTAGGTGGTAGTGCAAGATTGTAGGTCGCATCTCCAACCCTCTCAAGAATCTCAAAAGGTCTGATATACCTAGGGCTCAGCTTGCCCTTCTTCCTGAACCTCATAACACCCTTCAAGGGTGAAACCCGAAGCAACACCTGCTCCCCAACCATGAATGCAATATTGCGAACTTTTCGATCCACATAACTCTTCTTTATGGAATGGGTTGTACGAAGTCGATCTTGAATCAATTTAACCTTTTCTAAAGCATCTTGAACCAAGTTTGTACCCAATAGCCAAGCCTCACCCGGCTCAAACCAGCCCACCGGAGACCGACACCATCTACTATACAAAGCCTCATACTGAGCCATCTGAATGTTCGATTGGTAATTGTTGTTGTAGGCAAACTCCGCAAGCGGCAAGAACTGATCCCAAGCACCCCCAAACTCCATCACATATGCATGAAGCATATCCTCCAATATGTGAATAGTGCGCTCGGACTACCCGTATGTCTGAGGGTGAAATGTTGTTCTCAACTCCAACCGTGTCCCTAACTCATGCTGAACGACCCTCTAGAACCATGATGTAAACTGCGTACCCCGGTCAAAGATGATAGATAATGGCACGCCATGAAGCCTGACGATCTCGCAAATATAAACCTGAGCCAGCTGCTCTGAAGAATAAGTAGTCACCACTAAAATGAAATGAGCTGACTTGGTCAACCTATCCACAATCACCCAAACTGTATCGCACTTCCTCTGAGTCTGTGGGATCCCAACAACAAAATCTATAGTAATCCGCTCCCATTTCCACTATGGGATCTCTGAAGCAATCCACCAAGCCACTGATGCTCACACTTCACCTGCTGACCGTTTAGGCACCAAGCTACATACTCCACTATGTCCTTCTTCATTCTCCTCCACCAATAATGTTAAACTCAAGTCATGATACATCTTGGCAGCACTCGGATGAATGGAGTACCGCGAACTGTGAGCCTCCTGGAGAATCAACTTACGCAAGCCATCTACATTGGGCATACATAGCCTACCCTGCATCTGTAATACACCGGCATCCTTAATAGTGACATCTTTGACATCGCCATGCTAAACCGTGTACTTGTGGAAAGGAAGATGGGGGTCATCATACTGACGCTCTCTGATATGATCATAAAGAAAAGACCGAGAAACCACACAAGACAAAACTCGGCTCGGCTCAGAAACATCCAGTCTAACAAACTAGTTGGCCAAATCCTGAACATCCAAGGCTAATGGCCTCTCTGCTACCGGTAGATATGCTAAGCTGCCCAAACTCTTCGCCTTGCGACTCAAGTCATCTGCCACCACATTGGCCTTCCCAAGATGACATAGAATGGTGATATCATAGTCCCTAAGCAACTTTAACCACCTCCACTACCACAAGGTAAGATTCTTCTGTTTGAAAAGATATTGTAGACTCCAATGGTCGATGTAGACCTCACAAGGGACAACATACAAATAGTGCCACCAGATCTTCAAGGCATGAATAATAGCTGCTAACTCAAGGTCATAGACAGGATATGTTTCATCTCATGTACCTTTAGCTATCTAGACGTGTAGGCAATCACCCTACCGTCCTGCATCAACACCGCAGTACGACTAATTTGCGACACATCACAATACACAATATAAGACCCTGAACCCGAAGGCAACACCAACACCAGGGCTGTAGTCAAAGTTGTCTTGAGCTTTTGAAATCTCCTTTCACACTCCTCCGTCCACCTTAACGGAGCACCCTTCTGGGTCAATCTAGTCATAGGTGATGCAATAGACGAGAAGCCCTCCCCAAATCAACGGTAATACCCCGCCAAACAAAGAAAACTCCGGATCTCCATAGCTGAAGATGGTCTGGGCCAACTCTGCACTGCTTCAATCTTCTTCGAATTCACCTTGATCCCCTCACTTAACACTACATGACCCAAAATTTCCACCAAATCAAGCCACAATTCACACTTTGAAAATTTTACATATAACGTTTTTTCTCTCAAGGTCTGAAACACGGTCTTCAAGTATTGCTCAAGATCCTCCCGGCTCTGAGAGTACACCAGAATGTCATCAATAAACACAATGATGAATAAGTTAAGATAGGACTGAAATACACTGTTCATCAAGTGCATGAATGTTGTTGGGACGTTGGTCAGCCCAAATGACATCACACGGAACTCGTAATGATAGCCTGAATGCAAGTCAATCTTAGAGAACACTCTGGAACCTTGTAGCTGATCAAATAGGACATCAATACGTGCCATTGGATACATGTTATTCAATGTAATCTTGTTCAACTGGCGATAATCAATACACATACGCATAGAACCATCCTTCTTATTTACAAATAAGATTGGAGCACCCCCAAGGCGACACATTAGGCCGAATGAAGCTCTTATCAAGCAACTCTTGCAACTATTCCTTTAAATCTTTCAACTCTGCTGGGGCCATACGATAAGGTGGAATAGAAATGGGTTGAGTGCCCGGTAACAAATCAATGCCAAAATCGATATCCTTGTCGGGCGGCATGCCCGGAAGATCCACCGTAAATACATCTAGATAATTGCTCACTACTGGAATTGACTCCACGGTAGGAGTATCAACATTGAATTCCCTCACGAAAGCTAGATAAGCATTACACCCCTTCTCAACCATACGGTCAACCTTTAGAAATGAGATAACCCTGCTAGAAACGTAATCTAAAGCACCTCTCCACTCTATCCGTGGTAATCCTGGCATAGCAAATATCACAGTCTTGGCATGATAATCGAGAATACCATGATAGGTCGACAACTAGCCTATACCCAAAATAATATCAAAATCTATCATACTAAGCAACAATAGATTGGCTCTGCTCTCAAAACCACCAAACAACTAAACACGACTGATACACACGGTCAATTCAACAATAGAATCTCCCACAGGTGTGGACACATAGATGGAAGAACTCAAAGAATCATGGGATACACCCAAATATGGAGCAAACTAAGACGACACATAGGAATAAGTGGAGCCTAGATCAAATAAGATTGATGCATCTCTATGACAGATCGGAACAATACATGTGATGACTGAGTCAGATGCAACTACCTGTGTACTAGCAGGAAGAGCATAATATCTGGACTGGCCTCCCCCTCTAGGGCGACCATTATCTGCTCGACCTCCACCTCTAGCTAGTTGTGCAGGTGGAGTGGAAACTGGTGCGGCGACCACGGACTGAGAAGCCTAAGGACCCGGTGAAATACGCGGAGCCTGAGTAGTCGGTGAAGGTGCACCCCTCCTGAGTCTAAGGAAATCCCTCACCATATGATGAGTGTCACCACACTCAACACAAGCTCTTGTAGGACGTGGTTGTTGTGGCTGGCTCAGGCCTAATCGGCTGGACTGGCCACTGAAAGCACCCTGTGTAGGAGGTGTACTAGACAATGGTGGTGTATTAATAGGGAGCTTGAGGCCTAGGAGTGGCCGGAATACCGCTGGAGGCTGGAAGTGCTGAATGAATAGGGAAACTCACATAGCCCCTACCACGACGAGCTACAGATGGGGAACGGGTACCACTATATGTGCCAGAATCTCAAGGCCTATTGGCCTCCCTCTCCTCTCTCTCCCGAGTCCACATACCCTCAAATCTCCTAGCGATCCTCACTACCTGTTGGTATGCGATGTCCATCTCCAACTCTCGGGCTATGCTAAATATGATACCGGGGTTGAACCCCTCGATAAATCGATGAACTCGCACTCTAACAGTAGCAACCAAGGCTGGTGCATACGTAGCCAAATCATTGAACTGGACCGCATACTCTGACATGGTCATAGAACCCTGGCACAACTGCTCAAACTTTGCACGCCATGCATCTCTGAGACTCTAGGGGAACAAAATCCCTCAATAACATATCCGAGAACTGAGTCGAAGTGAGTGAAGCTACCTCAGCCGGACTACCCAACTCATATGTTCGCCACCACTGATAAGTCGCTCCCTTAAGCTGGAACGTAGTGAAAGTAACCCCACTAGACTCTACAATTCCCATAGTACTGAGGATACAGTGGCACTCCTCAAGAAACCCTGGGCATCCTCTGAAGCCAAGCCACTGAAAGTAGGAGGGTGTTACTTCTTATACCTCTCGAGCCTGAGTTGATCCCCCTCAGAAACTGTTAGCCTAATCTCGGACTGAACTCAGGTGACTGGTTGCACTGGTATGACCTCTAGGACATGGTCAACCTGCACCCACTGCTCTGGGGTAGGGGCGGCGCGGTTCTATGATCCTTTCCTGGACTGAGATATGGCAAGAGCAAGTGGGATCAACCCTACTTGAGCTAAAGTGCCGAACAAGCTGAGAAACTAGGCAAGGGCCTATTGAAGTGCTGGGATAGTAAGAGGCATCTCAAGTTCCTACTGTCTAACTGGAGATAGTGGTGGCTCCTCTATAGAATCTCGTGCAGGTGCTCTGGCTGCACCATGTGGATGTCCTTGGCCTCTACCCCGACCCTGACATCTGGCTGCACCACATGTACGTGTCCTCACCATTTGTTAGAGAATAGAAAGATAGAAATTTAGTATTCCGAAGTCAACAATTTTGCACGATAAGGAATCAAAGAAGTGGAGATTTTCCTAAAAGTTCCATAGCCTCCCGAATATAAGTACAGACGTCTCTGTACCGATCCGTGAGACTCTACTAAACTTGCTTGTGACTCACAACACCTATGAACCTAGAGCTCTAATACAAATTTGTCACAACCCCAAATTCCCTCTGTAGAATGTCATGACGACACCGAGTATCTAAGACTAGATAAGCCTAATAACATGAAGAAACATTAAATAAAACTTAAAATTTCAAAACTCCAACAATTTCATAAATAGAAACTATAAAATCAATGTGTACAACTCCCCAAAACCTTGTGAGATATAAATCACAAGCTCTAGATATAGTGTTGGATAATCCTATACATTGTTTTCTATAAAAAGTATAAAGAAATAAGGAAGAACAGGATAAAAGGAGACTGTGAGGCATGCATACGCGTGCAGCTGTACCTTAAAGTCTCCAAACGAAGCAACTTAGCACTCTAATACTAGGACTGGTAAGATGTACCACGATCTGCACAAAACATATGCAAAAGCGTAGTATGAGTACACCACAACAGTACCCAGTAAGTGCCAAGCCTAACCTCGGTAGAGTAGTAATGAGGTCGGGTCAACGCCCTACTAGGATAATAAAATATATTATATAAGGCATAATGATATAATGATAATGACAAAGGAAGTGAAACAATAATGAATTTACGGAAAGTTAACAACACGGAGTCAATGGAATCAGTACAACACGAAAGGAAAACAAGGATTTTACATGTTAAGGAAAATAACAAACACAAAATACAGCAAATAGAGAAAAGATCAACAGGGGCACTCTCGAGGTACCCTCTCTTAGTCCCAAATTATAAAAATAAATAACAGTCTTTCCTTATAATACTGTGGGGGCCTTTACATTTAGTTTTAAAAATTATTTTTCCGAAATAGCACCCCGCGTTTTAGCCAAACTTATCACACCGCATGGCTTCTAGTAGTTTCCCTACTAGCCACGCGAATCAAGCCCACCTTATCTCATTGCATTCTTTTCAATACCCAGGCCTTATATCACCGTATGCGTATCAATAGTAACAACTGCACGGCAGAAACCTCGTGCAAACAACCAAACAATCCTCTCAACAATAACATGAATGCCAAAACATAACAACTCAATAAAATTATATTTTGCAACTTACACTTTGCCTCAATAGAAACCACGGCCTTTGCAACTCAATACCAAACACAACAGCAAAATACTCCAAGAATAGCAATTTCAATTAAGGGTTCAACAGTTAAATAATGAATACGGAATAGAAGAAACTAAGTAATTCAAGTAAACACATAGGGCAATTTGCAAATAAGAGATACAACAAACAGACATGTGAAATTAGACTAAACATGATGTCTATAACATATTAAAGTAAATCAATTTCATAATCATCACAACAATACCAATTAGAAGATGTAATTATTAGTAGATTCGTGGAAATTAATCAAAAATGAGTCAAGAATCCTTACCCCAACATTTTCTTTGAAAAACCCTCGAATTTTGCCTCAAGCCGAGCTCCGAAAATCCCAAAATAAAAATAAAGCAAAACCCTCAAAAATCCCTTTTTTGCCCAGTTAAACCGCATTTGCAGGCCCTTTGTCGCATTTGTGATGCCGCGCATGCGAAAAACCCATCGCATGTGCGGTCCAAACTTAAGTCCAGGAGCTCCGCTTCTGTGGATAATAGGTCGCATATGCAAGCACGCTTCTGCGGAGAAACTCTGTGGTCAAGCCCAATGTTATTTCCCCAAGTTCCGCTTCTGCGAAGGAAGCCTCTGCATCCGCGAGTCAGCTTCTACGAAATCGCACTTGTGATCCTAGCTGGGCTAGACAAAATCTGCTTCTACGACTAGTGGCTTGCATTTGTAAGCCCTCACTTGCGGCCAATCCATCCGCAGGTGCAAAGATACCAGAACTAGCCCAATACTTCAGCAAATCACTAAGTCCAAAAATGATCTGATTTCCATCTGATTCACACCCGGGGCCACCAGGACCCCATTCAAATATACCAACAAGTTTCAAAACACACAATGGACCTACTCAAGGCCAGAAATCATATCAAATAACACAAAATCTATGAATCGCAACCCAAATTCAAGCCTGAACTATGAACTTCAAAATTCTGAAACCCACACAGATTCATACTAAAATAACTCTGATTGACACAAAATTTTGCACACAAGTCACAAATAACATTACAGACCTATTCCAACTTCCGAAATCAGAATCCGACCCCGATATCAAAAAGTCCACTCCTGATTAAACTTTCCAACTTTCGCAAATTAACGTCGAAATGACCTACGAACCTCCAAATCAACATCTGGATACGCTCCTAAGACCAAAATCACCCTGCGGAGCTATTGGAGCCATCAAAACTCCATTCTTGAGTCATTTTCACACAAGCCAAACTACGGTCAACTGCTACGACTTAAACTTCTATTTTAGGGACTATGTGTCCCATTTCACTCCAAAACTCACCTGAAATCAAAATCAACTACCCCGGCAAGTCTCGTAACCACAATATAACATAGAGGGAGCATAAATTAGGGGATCGGGACTAAAATATTCAAAATAATCGGCCGGATCGTTACAAAATTGGAGTTAAAATCACATTAGGAGAAAAATATGAAACAGAAAGAAGGCAAAACCTATATCTTTTACGCTGGAGTTGGAAGCGACAGAAGTTGTAGGAAAAAAGGGACGAAGATTTGGAGTTAAAATAATAAAAAAAAAAGTAAAGGGTAAAATAGAATTATGGAGTAATAAGTTAGGACATAATTGGAACGAAAAATAGGAAACATCCTATCACACCAAATCGGTTGTTTCAAAAAATGGGACTTTTCGTTATTCTAGAACAATGGATTTAACAATACAATACAATCAATTTTAATGAAACAATCAAAATAAAAATTATTTTGGGATAACAATACAATATGATACAATGGGTAACAACCATCCAAACAAGTTGTTAGCTAAGTTCTTTTCCTATAAGATATTTTGATTTGCTATTGTTTCCTAAGAAATAGAGTTAGTTGAAACGTTACTAGTTGATTGAGAAGATTACTATCAGGATCAATTTCACATATACACTTCAAACAATTATCATATCTATGGAGGCTTCAAGTGATCAATGCTATCTTGTTTCCAATCCATAGCTTTTGGGAGGATATCTTTATTCTGCCACAAATTATTTTAAAGGAAGTTGATAGAAAATATAGAGATTATCTTTGGTACTGTGCGAAAGAGAAGATAAGAGGAAAGTTTTCTTAGTAGCTTTGGAGAAAGACTGTTTTCCTAAGAAGTGCGAGGGAATGAATATTAAATGGTACAAAACTGGAATTGAGCATATGTTAGAACATTATTGTGGTATGTAATTGAGATTTGATGTTTTATACTTCAATATCGCACAAGAAAGGATGATCTGTGTGGTGTCCAATTTTTCACATGCACAGATCATAGAAGGACCTGGTTCTTCTAAAATTTCCTTAAACTACAATTGCGAAATAATAAATGCAGAAAGTAAAGAACACAAGTATTTTTACGTGTAAAATACCCAGCTCAAAAAGTAAAAAAAAACCACGACCTACTTCCTAGTATAATTGTTTCCAACACTTTACTAAATCACTGAGCCAAACAACAATGTTTACAAAACTCTTGTAAACCTAAGGATTACCTCTAACCCTTGTCTCAACAAGCTACAGGCTGTTGCGACAGCTTCAAATTAACACTAACTTGAACAATACAACTCAAAGTACCTAGTACAAATGCTCCGAAAGAAATCAAAAAGGTACAACTCAAAAGCACTACTACAAATTTAACTAGAATAAAAGACAGAGACTTGGAACTTATTCTTCTATCTGATTCATGTAGCTTCAGATTCGCACACTTGAAACACACATGAATTGCTTGCAAAATGCCTTGCTATTTTGCTCTCAATTCTAGCTTAACTTCAGCATTTGTGTGTCACCTATAATATTTTTATTACTTATAAATTACTTGTTATAAATTATTTTAAACAAATTTTGTATATTTAATTGTATACCTGATGTTTGGCATATTTCGATATGTGTTGATGTTACTTTGCCCATGTTTTAACCACTTTTTGATGTTATTCAATCTTTAAAACACCCAACATGGTGTAATTATTGGTTTGATGACTAATTAAGTTATGTGTGACGATTTAAGGTGTTCGGAGTGCAAAATATGAAGAAAAGGTGGTTTAGCCAGAGGAAGAAGGGTTGGATGCGTCGCATCCAACCTAGGAAAACATCATCCTGCATGCAACCTTAGCAGTGAAGTTGGGCCATAGCATCCGCCATCGCGTGCGAAACTGGGAAGTAGAAGTGAAGCTGGATGCGTCGCGTCCACCATCGCATGCAAGCTGAGAAATAGAGGACAAGGTGGATGCGTCGCATCCACCTTCGCAGAAGAAAAATTGAAATGGAGGACAAGGTGGATGCGTCGCATCCACCTTAGCATCAATCCCTGAAGCCGATTTGGACTAGGAATAGGAGAGCTTTGGCCCACGACTTTTGTACGCAATATATAAGCCAAAAACGCCTCCTTTAGGTTATCTAACATATTGGGAAGAGGAAAAAAAGCCACGAAAAAGCTGTGGAGGCCGGAATTCATCAAGTTTCTTCTTTCTCCCACCAAACTTAGTAATTTTTATGTTTCTTTATATGATTTGTTTGGCTACCATGTCTATGTGGAGCTAAACTTCATGTTCTAGGGTTGTGGTTCTTTCATGACTATTGTTATTCGGATATTGATTTTGACTTCTTGATTTATCATATTAGTTTATTTATTCAATCTTGCACTTAATTATTTAATTGCTTGATCACCAATTGAATATTATCTACGAATCTAGAATTGAACTCGAAAGTGGGAATTCTATATTGCATATAGGATTGAGTAGGGCAAGTTCTTGAACTCGGGCATCGGGGAACGGATTCGTAGTTAGGATAGACA